>NC_141019.1:15934873-15982373 GCF_052327205.1 Somniosus microcephalus
CTGTCGGAGGGGGCAGTACTGAGGGAGTGCCGCACTGTCGGAGGGACAGCACTGAGGGAGCGCCGCACTGTCGGAGGGGCAGTACTGAGGGAGTGCCGCACTGTCGGAGGGGCAGTACTGAGGGAGCGCCTCACTGTCGAAGGGGCAGTACTGAGGGAGCGCCGCACTGTCGGAGGGGCAGTACTGAGGGAGTGCCGCACTGTCGGAGGGGCAGTACTGATGGAGCGCCGCACTGTCGGAGGGGCAGTACTGAGGGAGTGCCGCACTGTCGGAGGGGCAGTACTGAGGGAGCGCCGCACTGTCGGAGGGGCAGTACTGAGGGAGTGCCGCACTGTCGGAGGGACAGCACTGAGGGAGCGCCGCACTGTCGGAGGGGCAGTACTGAGGGAGTGCCGCACTGTCGGAGGGGCAGTACTGATGGAGCGCCGCACTGTCGGAGGGGCAGTACTGACGGAGCGCCACACTGTCGGAGGGACAGTACTGAGGGAGCGCCGCACTGTCGGAGGGGCAGTACTGAGGGAGTGCCGCACTGTCGGAGGGGCAGTACTGAGGGAGCGCCGCACTGTCGGAGGAGCAGTACAGAGGGAGGGCTGTACTGCCGGAGGGGAGGTAAAGAGGGAGTGCCGTACTGTCGGAGCGGCAGTACTGAGGGAGCGCCTCACTGTCGGAGGAGCAGTACAGAGGGAGGGCTGTACTGCCGGAGGGGAAGTACTGAGGGAGTGCCGTACTGTCGGAGAGGCAGTACTGAGGGAGCTCCGCACTGTCGGAGGGGCAGTACTGAGGGAGCGCCGCACTGTCGGAGGGGCAGTACTGAGGGAGCGCCGCACTGTCGGAGGGGGCAGTACTGAGGGAGCGCCTCACTGTCGGAGGGGCAGTGCTGAGGGAGCGCCGCACTGTCGGAGGGGGCAGTACTGAGGGAGCGCCGCACTGTCGGAGGGGCAGTACTGAGGGAGCCCCGCACTGTCGGAGGGGCTGTACTGAGGGAGCGCCGCACTGTCGGAGGGGCAGTACTGAGGGAGCGCCGCACTGTCGGAGGGGCAGTACTGAGGGAGCGCCGCACTGTCGGAGGGGCAGTACTGAGGGAGCGCCGCACTGTCGGAGGGGCAGTACTGAGGGAGCGCCGCACTGTCGGAGGGGCAGTACTGAGGGAGGCGCCGCACTGTCGGAGGGGTAGTACTGAGGGAGCGCCGCACTGTCGGAGGGGCAGTACTGAGGGAGCGCCGTACTGTCGGAGGGTCAGTACTGAGGGAGCGCCGCACTGTCGGAGGGGGCAGTACTGAGGGAGTGCCGCACTGTCGGAGGGTCAGTACTGAGGGAGCGCCTCACTGTCGGAGGAGCAGTACTGAGGGAGCGCTGCACTGTCGGAGGGGCAGTACTGAGGGAGCGCCGCACTGTCGGAGGGGCAGTACTGAGGGAGTGCCGCACTGTCGGAGGGGCAGTACAATGGGGCGCCGCACTGTCGGAGGGGCAGTACTGAGGGAGTGCCGCACAGTCGGAGGGGCAGTACTGAGGGAGCGCCGCACTGTCGGAGGGGCAGTACTGAGGGAGTGCCGCACTGTCGGAGGGACAGTACTGAGGGAGCGCCGCACTGTCGGAGGGGCAGTACTGAGGGAGTGCCGCACTGTCGGAGGGGCAGGACTGATGGAACGCTGCACTGTCGGAGGGTCAGTACTGAGGGAGCGCCTCACTGTCGGAGGGGCAGTACTGAGGGAGCGCCACACTGTCGCAGGGACAGTACTGAGGGAGCGCTGCACTGTCGGAGGGGCAGTACTGATGGAACGCTGCACTGTCGGAGGGTCAGTACTGAGGGAGCGCCTCACTGTCGGAGGGTCAGTACTGAGGGAGCGCCGCACTGTCAGAGGGGCAGTACTGAGGGAGCGCTGCACTGTCGGAGGGTCAGTACTGAGGGAGCGCCTCACTGTCGGAGGGGCAGTACTGAGGGAGCGCCACACTGTCGGAGGGACAGTACTGAGGGAGCGCCGCACTGTCGGAGGGGCAGTACTGAGGGAGCGCCGCACTGTCAGAGGGGCAGTACTGAGGGAGCGCCACACTGTCGGAGGGACAGTACTGAGGGAGCGCCGCACTGTCGGAGGGGCAGTACTGAGGGAGCGCCGCACTGTCAGAGGGGCAGTACTGAGGGAGCGCCACACTGTCGGAGGGGCAGTACTGAGGGAGTGCCGCACTGTCGGAGCGTCAGTACTGAGGGAGCGCCTCACTGTCGGAGGGGCAGTACTGAGGGAGCGCCACACTGTCGGAGGGACAGTACTGAGGGAGCGCCACACTGTCGGAGGGGCAGTACTGAGGGAGTGCCGCACTGTCGGAGGGGCAGTACTGATGGAGCGCCGCACTGTCGGAGGGTCAGTACTGAGGGAGCGCCTCACTGTCGGAGGGTCAGTACTGAGGGAGCGCCACACTGTCGGAGGGACAGTACTGAGGGAGCGCCGCACTGTCGGAGGGGCAGTACTGAGGGAGTGCCGCACTGTCGGAGGGTCAGGACTGAGGGAGCGCCGCACTGTCGGAGAGACAGTACTGAGGGAGCGCAGCACTGTCGGAGGGGCAGTACTGAGGGAGCGCCGCACTGTCGGAGGGGCAGTACTGATGGAGCCCCGCACTGTCGGAGGGGCAGTACTGAGGGAGCGCCGCACTGTCGGAGGGGCGGTATTGAGGGAGCGCCGCACTGTCGGAGGGGCAGTACTGAGGGAGCGCCGCACTGTCGGAGGGGCAGTACTGAGGGAGCGCCGCACTGTCGGAGGGGCAGTACTGAGGGAGCGCCGCACTGTCGGAGGGGCAGTACTGAGGGAGCGCCGCACTGTCGGAGGGGTAGTACTGAGGGAGCGCCGCACTGTCGGAGGGGCAGTACTGAGCGAGCGCCGCACTGTCGGAGGGGCAGTACTGAGGGAGCGCCCCACTGTCGGGGGGGCAGTACTGAGGGAGCGCTGCACTGTCGGAGGCGCAGTACTGAGGGAGCGCCGTACTGTCGGAGGGACAGTACTGAGGGAGCGCCACACTGTCGGAGGGGCAGTACTGAGGGAGCGCCGCACTGTCGGAGGGTCAGTACTGAGGGAGCGCCGCACTGTCGGAGGGGCAGTACTGAGGGAGCGCCGCACTGTCGGAGGGTCAGTACTGAGGGAGCGCCGCACTGTCGGAGGGACAGTACTGAGGGAGCGCCGCACTGTCGGAGGGGCAGTACTGAGGGAGTGCCGCACTGTCAGAGGGTCAGTACTGAGGGAGCGCCTCACTGTCGGAGGGGCAGTACTGAGGGAGCGCTGCACTGTCGGAGGGTCAGTACTGAGGGAGCGCCGCACTGTCGGAGGGGCAGTACTGAGGGAGCGCCACACTGTCGGAGGGACAGTACTGAGGGAGCGCCGCACTGTCGGAGGGGCAGTACTGAGGGAGCGCCGCACTGTCGGAGGGTCAGTACTGAGGGAGCGCCTCACTGTCGGAGGAGCAGTACTGAGGGAGCGCTGCACTGTCGGAGGTGCAGTACTGAGGGAGCGCCGCACTGTCGGAGAGGCAGTACTGAGGGAGTGCCGCACTGTCGGAGGGGCAGTACTGATGGAGCGCCGCACTGTCGGAGGGGCAGTACTGAGGGAGCGCCGCACTGTCGGAGGGGCAGTACTGAGGGAGCGCCGCACTGTCGGAGGGGTAGTACTGAGGGAGTGCCGCACTGTCGGAGGGGCAGTACTGATGGAGCGCCGCACTGTCGGAGAGGCAGTCCTGAGGGAGTGCCGCACTGTCGGAGGGGCTGTACTGAGGGAGCGCCGCACTGTCGGAGGGGCAGTATTGAGGGAGCGCCGCACTGTCGGAGGGGCAGTACTGAGGGAGCGCCGCACTGTCGGAGGAGCAGTACAGAGGGAGGGCTGTACTGCCATAGGGGAAGTACTGAGGGAGCGCCGCACTGTCGGAGGTACAGTACTGAGTGAGTGCCGTACTGTCGGAGGGGCGGTACTGAGGGAGCGCCGCACTGTCGGAGGGGAGGTACTGAGGGAGCGCCGCACTGTTGGAGGGGCTGTACTGAGGGAGTGCCGCACTGTCAGAGGGGCAGTACTGAGGAAGCGTCGCACTGTAGGAGGGGCTGTACTGAGGGAGTGCCGCATTGTCGGAGGGGCCGTACTGAGGGAGCGCCGCACTGTCGGAGGGGCAGTACTGAGGGAGCGCCGTACTGTCGGAGGGGCAGTACTGAGGGAGCACCGCACTGTCGGAGGGGCAATACTGAGGGAGCGCCGCACTGTTGGAGGGGCAGTGCTGAGGGAGCGCCTCACTGTCGGAGGGGCAGTACTGAGGGAGCGCCACACTGTCGGAGGGACAGTACTGAGGGAGCGCCGCACTGTCGGAGCGGCAGTACTGAGGGAGCGCCGCACTGTCGGAGCGGCAGTACTGAGGGAGCGCCGCACTGTCGGAGGGTCAGTACTGAGGGAGCGCCTCACTGTCGGAGGGGCAGTACTGAGGGAGCGCCACACTGTTGGAGGGACAGTACTGAGGGAGCGCCGCACTGTCGGAGGGGCAGTACTGAGGGAGCGCCGCACTGTCAGAGGGGCAGTACTGAGGGAGCACCGCACTGTCGGAGGGGCAGTGCTGAGGGAGCGCCGCACTGTCGGAGCGGCAGTACTGAGGGAGCGCCGCACTGTCAGAGGGGCAGTACTGAGGGAGCGCCGCACTGTCGGAGGGTCAGTACTGAGGGAGCGCCTCACTGTCGGAGGGGCAGTACTGAGGGAGCGCCACACTGTCGGAGGGACAGTACTGAGGGAGCGCCGCACTGTCGGAGGGGCAGTACTGAGGGAGCGCCGCACTGTCAGAGGGGCAGTACTGAGGGAGCGCCACACTGTCGGAGGGGCAGTACTGAGGGAGTGCCGCACTGTCGGAGCGTCAGTACTGAGGGAGCGCCTCACTGTCGGAGGGGCAGTACTGAGGGAGCGCCACACTGTCGGAGGGACAGTACTGAGGGAGCGCCACACTGTCGGAGGGGCAGTACTGAGGGAGTGCCGCACTGTCGGAGGGGCAGTACTGATGGAGCGCCGCACTGTCGGAGGGTCAGTACTGAGGGAGCGCCTCACTGTCGGAGGGTCAGTACTGAGGGAGCGCCACACTGTCGGAGGGACAGTACTGAGGGAGCGCCGCACTGTCGGAGGGGCAGTACTGAGGGAGTGCCGCACTGTCGGAGGGTCAGTACTGAGGGAGCGCCGCACTGTCGGAGGGGCAGTACTGAGGGAGCGCCGCACTGTCGGAGGGGCAGTACTGAGGGAGCGCCGCACTGTCGGAGGGGCAGTACTGAGGGAGCGCCGCACTGTCGGAGAGACAGTACTGAGGGAGCGCAGCACTGTCGGAGGGGCAGTACTGAGGGAGCGCCGCACTGTCGGAGGGGCAGTACTGATGGAGCGCCGCACTGTCGGAGGGGCAGTACTGAGGGAGCGCCGCACTGTCGGAGGGGCAGTACTGAGGGAGCGCCGCACTGTCGGAGGGGCAGTACTGAGGGAGCGCCGCACTGTCGGAGGGGCAGTACTGAGGGAGCGCCTCACTGTCGGAGGGGCAGTACTGAGGGAGCGCCGCACTGTCGGAGGGGCAGTACTGAGGGAGCGCCGCACTGTCGCAGGGGCAGTACTGAGGGAGCCCCGCACTGTCGGAGGGGCAGTACTGAGGGAGCGCCGCACTGTCGGAGGGGCAGTACTGAGGGAGCGCCGCACTGTCGGAGGGGCAGTACTGAGGGAGCGCCGCACTGTCGGAGGGGCAGTACTGAGGGAGCGCCGCACTGTCGGAGGGGCAGTACTGAGGGAGCGCCGCACTGTCGGAGGGGCAGTACTGAGGGAGCGCCGCACTGTCGGAGGGGTAGTACTGAGGGAGCGCCGCACTGTCGGAGGGGCAGTACTGAGGGAGCGCCGTACTGTCGGAGGGTCAGTACTGATGGAGCGCCGCACTGTCGGAGGGGCAGTACTGAGGGAGTGCCGCACTGTCGGAGGGTCAGTACTGAGGGAGCGCCTCACTGTCGGAGGAGCAGTACTGAGGGAGCGCTGCACTGTCGGAGGGGCAGTACTGAGGGAGCGCCGCACTGTCGGAGGGGCAGTACTGAGGGAGTGCCGCACTGTCGGAGGGGCAGTACAATGGAGCGCCGCACTGTCGGAGGGGCAGTACTGAGGGAGTGCCGCACAGTCGGAGGGGCAGTACTGAGGGAGCGCCGCACTGTCGGAGGGGCAGTACCGAGGGAGTGCCGCACTGTCGGAGGGACAGTACTGAGGGAGCGCCGCACTGTCGGAGGGGCAGTACTGAGGGAGCGCCTCACTGTCGGAGGGGCAGTACTGAGGGAGCGCCACACTGTCGGAGGGACAGTACTGAGGGAGCGCCACACTGTCGGAGGGGCAGTACTGAGGGAGTGCCGCACTGTCGGAGGGGCAGTACTGATGGAGCGCCGCACTGTCGGAGGGTCAGTACTGAGGGAGCGCCTCACTGTCGGTGGGTCAGTACTGAGGGAGCGCCACACTGTCGGAGGGACAGTACTGAGGGAGCGCCGCACTGTCGGAGGGGCAGTACTGAGGGAGTGCCGCACTGTCGGAGGGTCAGTACTGAGGGAGCGCCGCACTGTCGGAGAGACAGTACTGAGGGAGCGCAGCACTGTCGGAGGGGCAGTACTGAGGGAGCGCCGCACTGTCGGAGGGGCAGTACTGATGGAGCGCCGCACTGTCGGAGGGGCAGTACTGAGGGAGGGCCGCACTGTCGGAGGGGCAGTACTGAGGGAGCGCCGCACTGTCGGAGGGGCAGTACTGAGGGAGCGCCGCACTGTCGGAGGGGCAGTACTGAGGGAGCGCCTCACTGTCGGAGGGGCAGTACTGAGGGAGCGCCGCACTGTCGGAGGGGCAGTACTGAGGGAGCGCCGCACTGTCGCAGGGGCAGTACTGAGGGAGCCCCGCACTGTCGGAGGGGCAGTACTGAGGGAGCGCCGCACTGTCGGAGGGGCAGTACTGAGGGAGCGCCGCACTGTCGGAGGGGCAGTACTGAGGGAGCGCCGCATTGTCGGAGGGGCAGTACTGAGGGAGCGCCGCACTGTCGGAGGGGCAGTGCTGAGGGAGCGCCGCACTGTCGGAGGGGCAGTACTGAGGGAGCGCCGCACTGTCGGAGGGGTAGTACTGAGGGAGCGCCGCACTGTCGGAGGGGCAGTACTGAGGGAGTGCCGTACTGTCGGAGGGTCAGTACTGAGGGAGCGCCGCACTGTCGGATGGGCAGTACTGAGGGAGTGCCGCACTGTCGGAGGGTCAGTACTGAGGGAGCGCCTCACTGTCGGAGGAGCAGTACTGAGGGAGCGCTGCACTGTCGGAGGGGCAGTACTGAGGGAGCGCCGCACTGTCGGAGGGGCAGTACTGAGGGAGTGCCGCACTGTCGGAGGGGCAGTACAATGGAGCGCCGCACTGTCGGAGGGGCAGTACTGAGGGAGTGCCGCACAGTCGGAGGGGCAGTACTGAGGGAGCGCCGCACTGTCGGAGGGGCAGTACTGAGGGAGTGCCGCACTGTCGGAGGGACAGTACTGAGGGAGCGCCGCACTGTCGGAGGGGCAGTACTGAGGGAGTGCCGCACTGTCGGAGGGGCAGTACTGATGGAACGCTGCACTGTCGGAGGGTCAGTACTGAGGGAGCGCCTCACTGTCGGAGGGGCAGTACTGAGGGAGCGCCACACTGTCGCAGGGACAGTACTGAGGGAGCGCCGCACTGTCGGAGGGGCAGTACTGAGGGAGTGCCGCACTGTCGGAGGGTCAGTACTGAGGGAGCGCCTTACTGTCGGATGGGCAGTACTGAGGGAGCGCTGCACTGTCGGAGGGGCAGTACTGAGGGAGCGCCGCACTGTCGGAGGGGCAGTACTGATGGAGCGCCACACTGTCGGAGGGGCAGTACTGAGGGAGTGCTGCACTGTCGGAGGGGCAGTACTGAGGGAGCGCCGCACTGTCGGAGGGGCAGTACTGAGGGTGCACCGCACTGTCGGAGGGGCAGTACTGATGGAGCGCCGCTCTGTCGGAGGGGCAGTCCTGAGGGAGTGCCGCACTGTCGGAGGGGCAGTACTGAGGGAGTGCCGCACTGTCGGAGGGGCAGTACTGATGGAGCGCCGCACTGTCGGAGGGTCAGTACTGAGGGAGAGCCTCACTGTCGGAGGGGCAGTACTGATGGAGCGCCGCACTGTCGGAGGGGCAGTACTGAGGGAGCGCCGCACCATCAGAGGGGCAGTACTGAGGGAGCGCCGCACTGTCGGAGGGGCAGTACTGAGGGAGTGCCGCACTGTCGGAGGGTCAGTACTGAGGGAGCGCCTCACTGTCGGAGTGGCAGTACTGAGGGAGCGCTGCACTGTCGGAGGGGCAGTACTGAGGGAGCGCCGCACTGTCGGAGGGGCAGTACTGAGGGAGTGCCGCACTGTCGGAGGGGCAGAACTGATGGAGCGCCGCACTGTCGGAGGGGCAGTACTGAGGGAGTGCCGCACTGTCGGAGGGGCAGTACTGAGGGAGCGCCGCACTGTCGGAGGGGCAGTACTGAGGGAGCGCCGCACTGTCGGAGGGGCAGTACTGAGGGAGTGCCGCACTGTTGGAGGGACAGTACTGAGGGAGCGCCGCACTGTCGGAGGGGCAGTACGGAGGGAGCGCCGCACTGTCGGAGGGGCAGTACTGAGGGAGCGCTGCACTGTCGGAGGGTCAGTACTGAGGGAGCGCCGCACTGTCGGAGGGGCAGTACTGAGGGAGCACCGCACTGTCGGAGGGGCAGTACTGAGGGATCGCCGCACTGTCGGAGGGTCAGTACTGAGGGAGCACCGCACTGTCGGAGGGGCAGTACTGAGGGAGCGCCACACTGTCGGAGGGACAGTACTGAGGGAGCGCCGCACTGTCGGAGGGGCAGTACTGAGGGAGTGCCGCACTGTCGGAGGGTCAGTCCTGAGGGAGCGCCTTACTGTCGGAGGGGCAGTACTGAGGGCGCGCTGCACTGTCGGTGGGGCAGTACTGAGGGAGCGCCGCACTGTCGGAGGGGCAGTACTGATGGAGCGCCGCACTGTCGGAGGGGTAGTACTGAGGGAGCGCCGCACCGTCAGAGGGGCAGTACTAAGGGAGCGCCGCACTGTCGGAGGAGCAATACAGAGGGAGGGCTGTACTGCCGGAGGGGAAGTACTGAGGGAGCGCCGCACTGTCGGAGGTACCGTACTGAGGGAGCGCCGCACTGTTGGAGGGGCTGTACTGAGGGAGTGCCGCACTGTCAGAGGGACAGTACTGAGGAAGCGTCGCATTGTCGGAGGGGCTGTACTGAGGGAGTGCCGCATTGTCGGAGGGGCCGTACAGAGGGAGCGCTGCACTGTCGGAGGGGCAGTACTGAGGGAGCTCCGCACTTTCGGAGGGGCAGTACTGAGGGAGTGCCGTACTGTCGGAGGGGCAGTACTGAGGGAGCGCCGCACTGTCGGAGGGGCAGTACTGACGGAGCGCCGCACTGTTGGAGGGGCAATACTGAGGGAGCGCCGCACTGTCACAGGGGCAGTGTTAAGAGTGCGCCGCACTGTCGTAGGGCCAGTACTGAGGGACCGCCTCACTGTCGGAGGGGCGGAACTGAGGGAGCGCCACACTGTCGGAGGGACAGTACTGAGGGAGCGCCGCACTGTCGGAGGGGCAGTACTGAGTGAGTGCCGCACTGTCGGAGGGTCAGCACTGAGGGAGCGCCTCACTGTCGGAGGGGCAGTACTGAGGGAGCGCCGCACTGTCGGAGGGGCAGTACTGAGGGATCGCTGCACTGTCGGAGGGGCAGTACAGAGGGAGGGCTGTACTGCCAGAGGGGAAGTACTGAGGGAGCGCCGCACTGTTGGAGGGCTGTACTGAGGGAGTGCCGCACTGTCAGAGGGGCAGTACTGAGGAAGCGTCGCATTGTCGGAGGGGCCGTACTGAGGGAGCGCCGCACTGTCGGAGGATCAGTACTGAGGGAGCGCCTCACTGTCGGAGGGGCAGTACTGAGGGAGCGCCACACTGTCGGAGGGGCAGTACTGAGGGAGTTCCGCACTGTTGGAGGGTCAGTACTGAGGGAGCGCCGCACTGTCGGAGGGTCAGTACTGAGGGAGCGCCTCACTGTCGGAGGGGCAGTACTGAGGGAGCGCCGCACTGTCGGAGGGGCAGTACTGAGGGAGCGCCGCACTGTCGGAGGGGCAGTACTGAGGGAGTGCCGCACTGTCGGGGGGGCAGTACTGATGGAGCGCCGCACTGTCGGAGGGGCAGTACTGAGGGAGTGCCGCACTGTCGGAGGGGCAGTACTGAGGGAGCGCCGCACTGTCGGAGGGGCAGTACTGAGGGAGTGCCGCACTGTCGGAGGGACAGCACTGAGGGAGCGCCGCACTGTCGGAGGGGCAGTACTGAGGGTGTGCCGCACTGTCGGAGGGGCAGTACTGAGGGAGCGCCTCACTGTCGAAGGGGCAGTACTGAGGGAGCGCCGCACTGTCGGAGGGGCAGTACTGAGGGAGTGCCGCACTGTCGGAGGGGCAGTACTGATGGAGCGCCGCACTGTCGGAGGGGCAGTACTGAGGGAGTGCCGCACTGTCGGAGGGGCAGTACTGAGGGAGCGCCGCACTGTCGGAGGGGCAGTACTGAGGGAGTGCCGCACTGTCGGAGGGACAGCACTGAGGGAGCGCCGCACTGTCGGAGGGGCAGTACTGAGGGAGTGCCGCACTGTCGGAGGGGCAGTACTGATGGAGCGCCGCACTGTCGGAGGGGCAGTACTGACGGAGCGCCACACTGTCGGAGGGACAGTACTGAGGGAGCGCCGCACTGTCGGAGGGGCAGTACTGAGGGAGTGCCGCACTGTCGGAGGGGCAGTACTGAGGGAGCGCCGCACTGTCGGAGGAGCAGTACAGAGGGAGGGCTGTACTGCCGGAGGGGAGGTAAAGAGGGAGTGCCGTACTGTCGGAGCGGCAGTACTGAGGGAGCGCCTCACTGTCGGAGGAGCAGTACAGAGGGAGGGCTGTACTGCCGGAGGGGAAGTACTGAGGGAGTGCCGTACTGTCGGAGGGGCAGTACTGAGGGAGCTCCGCACTGTCGGAGGGGCAGTACTGAGGGAGCGCCGCACTGTCGGAGGGGCAGTACTGAGGGAGCGCCGCACTGTCGGAGGGGCAGTACTGAGGGAGCGCCTCACTGTCGGAGGGGCAGTACTGAGGGAGCGCCGCACTGTCGGAGGGGCAGTACTGAGGGAGCGCCGCACTGTCGGAGGGGCAGTACTGAGGGAGCCCCGCACTGTCGGAGGGGCAGTACTGAGGGAGCGCCGCACTGTCGGTGGGGCAGTACTGAGGGAGCGCCGCACTGTCGGAGGGGCAGTACTGAGGGAGCGCCGCACTGTCGGAGGGGCAGTACTGAGGGAGCGCCGCACTGTCGGAGGGGCAGTACTGAGGGAGCGCCGCACTGTCGGAGGGGCAGTACTGAGGGAGCGCCGCACTGTCGGAGGGGTAGTACTGAGGGAGCGCCGCACTGTCGGAGGGGCACTACTGAGGGAGCGCCGTACTGTCGGAGGGTCAGTACTGAGGGAGCGCCGCACTGTCGGAGGGGCAGTACTGAGGGAGTGCCGCACTGTCGGAGGGGCAGTACTGAGGGAGCGCCTCACTGTCGGAGGAGCAGTACTGAGGGAGCGCTGCACTGTCGGAGGGGCAGTACTGAGGGAGCGCCGCACTGTCGGAGGGGCAGTACTGAGGGAGTGCCGCACTGTCGGAGGGGCAGTACAATGGGGCGCCGCACTGTCGGAGGGGCAGTACTGAGGGAGTGCCGCACAGTCGGAAGGGCAGTACTGAGGGAGCGCCGCACTGTCGGAGGGGCAGTACTGAGGGAGTGCCGCACTGTCGGAGGGACAGTACTGAGGGAGCGCCGCACTGTCGGAAGGGCAGTACTGAGGGAGTGCCGCACTGTCGGAGGGGCAGTACTGACGGAGCGCCGCACTGTTGGAGGGGCAATACTGAGGGAGCGCCGCACTGTCACAGGGGCAGTGTTAAGAGTGCGCCGCACTGTCGTAGGGCCAGTACTGAGGGAGCGCCTCACTGTCGGAGGGGCGGAACTGAGGGAGCGCCACACTGTCGGAGGGACAGTACTGAGGGAGCGCCGCACTGTCGGAGGGGCAGTACTGAGGGAGTGCCGCACTGTCGGAGGGTCAGCACTGAGGGAGCGCCTCACTGTCGGAGGGGCAGTACTGAGGGAGCGCCGCACTGTCGGAGGGGCAGTACTGAGGGATCGCTGCACTGTCGGAGGGGCAGTACAGAGGGAGGGCTGTACTGCCAGAGGGGAAGTACTGAGGGAGCGCCGCACTGTCGGAGGTACAGTACTGAATGAGTGCCGTACTGTCGGAGGGGCGGTACTGAGGGAGCGCCGCACTGTTGGAGGGGCTGTACTGAGGGAGTGCCGCACTGTCAGAGGGGCAGTACTGAGGAAGCGTCGCATTGTCGGAGGGGCCGTACTGAGGGAGCGCCGCACTGTCGGAGGATCAGTACTGAGGGAGCGCCTCACTGTCGGAGGGGCAGTACTGAGGGAGCGCCACACTGTCGGAGGGGCAGTACTGAGGGAGTTCCGCACTGTTGGAGGGTCAGTACTGAGGGAGCGCCGCACTGTCGGAGGGTCAGTACTGAGGGAGCGCCTCACTGTCGGAGGGGCAGTACTGAGGGAGCGCCGCACTGTCGGAGGGGCAGTACTGAGGGAGCGCCGCACTGTCGGAGGGGCAGTACTGAGGGAGCGCCGCACTGTCGGAGGGGCAGTACTGAGGGAGCGCCGCACTGTCGGAGGGGCAGTACTGAGGGAGCGCCGCACTGTCGGAGGGGCAGTACTGAGGGAGCGCCGCACTGTCGGAGGGGTAGTACTGAGGGAGCGCCGCACTGTCGGAGGGGCAGTACTGAGGGAGCGCCGTACTGTCGGAGGGTCAGTACTGAGGGAGCGCCGCACTGTCGGAGGGGCAGTACTGAGGGAGTGCCGCACTGTCGGAGGGTCAGTACTGAGGGAGCGCCTCACTGTCGGAGGAGCAGTACTGAGGGAGCGCTGCACTGTCGGAGGGGCAGTACTGAGGGAGCGCCGCACTGTCGGAGGGGCAGTACTGAGGGAGTGCCGCACTGTCGGAGGGGCAGTACAATGGGGCGCCGCACTGTCGGAGGGGCAGTACTGAGGGAGTGCCGCACAGTCGGAGGGGCAGTACTGAGGGAGCGCCGCACTGTCAGAGGGGCAGTACTGAGGGAGTGCCGCACTGTCGGAGGGACAGTACTGAGGGAGCGCCGCACTGTCGGAGGGGCAGTACTGAGGGTGTGCCGCACTGTCGGAGGGGCAGTACTGATGGAACGCTGCACTGTCGGAGGGTCAGTACTGAGGGAGCGCCTCACTGTCGGAGGGGCAGTACTGAGGGAGCGCCACACTGTCGCAGGGACAGTACTGAGGGAGCGCCGCACTGTCGGAGGGGCAGTACTGAGGGAGTGCCGCACTGTCGGAGGGTCAGTACTGAGGGAGCGCCTTACTGTCGGAGGGGCAGTACTGAGGGAGCGCTGCACTGTCGGAGGGGCAGTACTGAGGGAGCGCCGCACTGTCGGAGGGGCAGTACTGATGGAGCGCCACCCTGTCGGAGGGGCAGTACTGAGGGAGTGCCGCACTGTCAGAGGGGCAGTACTGAGGAAGCGTCGCATTGTCGGAGGGGCCGTACTGAGGGAGCGCCGCACTGTCGGAGGATCAGTACTGAGGGAGCGCCTCACTGTCGGAGGGGCAGTACTGAGGGAGCGCCACACTGTCGGAGGGGCAGTACTGAGGGAGTTCCGCACTGTTGGAGGGTCAGTACTGAGGGAGCGCCGCACTGTCGGAGGGTCAGTACTGAGGGAGCGCCTCACTGTCGGAGGGGCAGTACTGAGGGAGCGCCGCACTGTCGGAGGGGCAGTACTGAGGGAGCGCCGCACTGTCGGAGGGGCAGTACTGAGGGAGTGCCGCACTGTCGGGGGGGCAGTACTGATGGAGCGCCGCACTGTCGGAGGGGCAGTACTGAGGGAGTGCCGCACTGTCGGAGGGGCAGTACTGAGGGAGCGCCGCACTGTCGGAGGGGCAGTACTGAGGGAGTGCCGCACTGTCGGAGGGACAGCACTGAGGGAGCGCCGCACTGTCGGAGGGGCAGTACTGAGGGAGTGCCGCACTGTCGGAGGGGCAGTACTGAGGGAGCGCCTCACTGTCGAAGGGGCAGTACTGAGGGAGCGCCGCACTGTCGGAGGGGCAGTACTGAGGGAGTGCCGCACTGTCGGAGGGGCAGTACTGATGGAGCGCCGCACTGTCGGAGGGGCAGTACTGAGGGAGCGCCGCACTGTCGGAGGGGCAGTACTGAGGGAGCGCCGCACTGTCGGAGGGGCAGTACTGAGGGAGTGCCGCACTGTCGGAGGGACAGCACTGAGGGAGCGCCGCACTGTCGGAGGGGCAGTACTGAGGGAGTGCCGCACTGTCGGAGGGGCAGTACTGATGGAGCGCCGCACTGTCGGAGGGGCAGTACTGACGGAGCGCCACACTGTCGGAGGGACAGTACTGAGGGAGCGCCGCACTGTCGGAGGGGCAGTACTGAGGGAGTGCCGCACTGTCGGAGGGGCAGTACTGAGGGAGCGCCGCACTGTCGGTGGAGCAGTACAGAGGGAGGGCTGTACTGCCGGAGGGGAGGTAAAGAGGGAGTGCCGTACTGTCGGAGCGGCAGTACTGAGGGAGCGCCTCACTGTCGGAGGAGCAGTACAGAGGGAGGGCTGTACTGCCGGAGGGGAAGTACTGAGGGAGTGCCGTACTGTCGGAGGGGCAGTACTGAGGGAGCTCCGCACTGTCGGAGGGGCAGTACTGAGGGAGCGCCGCACTGTCGGAGGGGCAGTACTGAGGGAGCGCCGCACTGTCGGAGGGGCAGTACTGAGGGAGCGCCTCACTGTCGGAGGGGCAGTGCTGAGGGAGCGCCGCACTGTCGGAGGGGCAGTACTGAGGGAGCGCCGCACTGTCGGAGGGGCAGTACTGAGGGAGCCCCGCACTGTCGGAGGGGCTGTACTGAGGGAGCGCCGCACTGTCGGAGGGGCAGTACTGAGGGAGCGCCGCACTGTCGGAGGGGCAGTACTGAGGGAGCGCCGCACTGTCGGAGGGGCAGTACTGAGGGAGCGCCGCACTGTCGGAGGGGCAGTACTGAGGGAGCGCCGCACTGTCGGAGGGGCAGTACTGAGGGAGCGCCGCACTGTCGGAGGGGTAGTACTGAGGGAGCGCCGCACTGTCGGAGGGGCAGTACTGAGGGAGCGCCGTACTGTCGGAGGGTCAGTACTGAGGGAGCGCCGCACTGTCGGAGGGGCAGTACTGAGGGAGTGCCGCACTGTCGGAGGGTCAGTACTGAGGGAGCGCCTCACTGTCGGAGGAGCAGTACTGAGGGAGCGCTGCACTGTCGGAGGGGCAGTACTGAGGGAGCGCCGCACTGTCGGAGGGGCAGTACTGAGGGAGTGCCGCACTGTCGGAGGGGCAGTACAATGGGGCGCCGCACTGTCGGAGGGGCAGTACTGAGGGAGTGCCGCACAGTCGGAGGGGCAGTACTGAGGGAGCGCCGCACTGTCGGAGGGGCAGTACTGAGGGAGTGCCGCACTGTCGGAGGGACAGTACTGAGGGAGCGCCGCACTGTCGGAGGGGCAGTACTGAGGGTGTGCCGCACTGTCGGAGGGGCAGTACTGATGGAACGCTGCACTGTCGGAGGGTCAGTACTGAGGGAGCGCCTCACTGTCGGAGGGGCAGTACTGAGGGAGCGCCACACTGTCGCAGGGACAGTACTGAGGGAGCGCCGCACTGTCGGAGGGGCAGTACTGAGGGAGTGCCGCACTGTCGGAGGGTCAGTACTGAGGGAGCGCCTTACTGTCGGAGGGGCAGTACTGAGGGAGCGCTGCACTGTCGGAGGGGCAGTACTGAGGGAGCGCCGCACTGTCGGAGGGGCAGTACTGATGGAGCGCCACCCTGTCGGAGGGGCAGTACTGAGGGAGTGCTGCACTGTCGGAGGGGCAGTACTGAGGGAGCGCCGCACTGTCGGAGGGGCAGTACTGAGGGAGCGCCGCACTGTCGGAGGTGCAGTACTGATGGAGCGCCGCTCTGTCGGAGGGGCAGTCCTGAGGGAGTGCCGCACTGTCGGAGGGGCAGTACTGAGGGAGTGCCGCACTGTCGGAGGGGCAGTACTGATGGAGCGCCGCACTGTCGGAGGGTCAGTACTGAGGGAGAGCCGCACTGTCGGAGGGGCAGTACTGAGGGAGCGCCGCACCGTCAGAGGGGCAGTACTGAGGGAGCGCCGCACTGTCGGAGAGGCAGTACGGAGGGAGTGCCGCACTGTCGGAGGGTCAGTACTGAGGGAGCGCCTCACTGTCGGAGGGGCAGTACTGAGGGAGCGCCGCACTGTCGGTGGGGCAGTACTGAGGGAGTGCCGCACTGTCGGAGGGGCAGAACTGATGGAGCGCCGCACTGTCGGAGGGGCAGTACTGAGGGAGTGCCGCACTGTCGGAGGGGCAGTACTGAGGGAGCGCCGCACTATCGGAGGGGCAGTACTGAGGGAGCGCCGCACTGTCGGAGGGGCAGTACTGAGGGAGTGCCGCACTGTTGGAGGGACAGTACTGAGGGAGCGCCGCACTGTCGGAGGGGCAGTACTGAGGGAGCGCCGCACTGTCGGAGGGGCAGTACTGAGGGAGCGCTGCACTGTCGGAGGGTCAGTACTGAGGGAGCGCCGCACTGTCGGAGGGGCAGTACTGAGGGAGCACCGCACTGTCGGAGGGGCAGTACTGAGGGATTGCCGCACTGTCGGAGGGTCAGTACTGAGGGAGCACCGCACTGTCGGAGGGGCAGTACTGAGGGAGCGCCACACTGTCGGAGGGTCAGTCCTGAGGGAGCGCCTTACTGTCGGAGGGGCAGTACTGAGGGCGCGCTGCACTGTCGGAGGGGCAGTACTGAGGGAGCGCCGCACTGTCGGAGGGGCAGTACTGATGGAGCGCCGCACTGTCGGAGGGGCAGTACTGAGGGAGCGCCGCACCGTCAGAGGGGCAGTACTGAGGGAGCGCCCCACTGTCGGAGGAGCAATACAGAGGGAGGGCTGTACTGCCGGAGGGGAAGTACTGAGGGAGCGCCGCACTGTCGGAAGTACCGTACTGAGGGAGTGCCGCACTGTTGGAGGGGCTGTACTGAGGGAGTGCCGCACTGTCAGAGGGACAGTACTGAGGAAGCGTCGCATTGTCGGAGGGGCTGTACTGAGGGAATGCCGCATTGTCGGAGGGGCCGTACTGAGGGAGCGCCGCACTGTCGGAGGGGCAGTACTGAGGGAGCTCCGCACTTTCGGAGGGGCAGTACTGAGGGAGTGCCGTACTGTCGGAGGGGCAGTACTGAGGGAGCGCCGCACTGTCGGAGGGGCAGTACTGACGGAGCGCCGCACTGTTGGAGGGGCAGTACTGAGGGAGCGCCGCACTGTCACAGGGGCAGTGTTAAGAGTGCGCCGCACTGTCGTAGGGCCAGTACTGAGGGAGCGCCTCACTGTCGGAGGGGCAGAACTGAGGGAGCGCCACACTGTCGGAGGGACAGTACTGAGGGAGCGCCGCACTGTCGGAGGGGCAGTACTGAGGGAGCGCTGCACTGTCGGAGGGGCAGTACAGAGGGAGGGCTGTACTGCCAGAGGGGAAGTACTGAGGGAGCGCCGCACTGTCGGAGGTACAGTACTGAATGAGTGCCGTACTGTCGGAGGGGCGGTACTGAGGGAGCGCCGCACTGTTGGAGGGGCTGTACTGAGGGAGTGCCGCACTGTCAGAGGGGCAGTACTGAGGATGCGTCGCATTGTCGGAGGGGCCGTACTGAGGGAGCGCCGCACTGTCGGAGGATCAGTACTGAGGGAGCGCCTCACTGTCGGAGGGGCAGTACTGAGGGAGCGCCACATTGTCGGAGGGGCAGTACTGAGGGAGTTCCGCACTGTTGGAGGGTCAGTACTGAGGGAGCGCCGCACTGTCGGAGGGTCAGTACTGAGGGAGCGCCTCACTGTCGGAGGGGCAGTACTGAGGGAGCGCCGCACTGTCGGAGGGGCAGTACTGAGGGAGCGCCGCACTGTCGGAGGGGCAGTACTGAGGGAGTGCCGCACTGTCGGGGGGGCAGTACTGATGGAGCGCCGCACTGTCGGAGGGGCAGTACTGAGGGAGTGCCGCACTGTCGGAGGGGCAGTACTGAGGGAGCGCCGCACTGTCGGAGGGGCAGTACTGAGGGAGTGCCGCACTGTCGGAGGGACAGCACTGAGGGAGCGCCGCACTGTCGGAGGGGCAGTACTGAGGGAGTGCCGCCCTGTCGGAGGGGCAGTACTAATGGAGCGCCGCACTCTCGGAGGGTCAGTACTGAGGGAGCGCCTCACTGTCGGAGGGGCAGTACTGAGGGAGCGCCGCACTGTCGGAGGGGCAGTACTGAGGGAGTGCCGCACTGTCGGAGGAGCAGTACTGATGGAGCGCCGCACTGTCGGAGGGGCAGTACTGAGGGAGTGCCGCACTGTCGGAGGGGCAGTACTGAGGGAGCGCCGCACTGTCGGAGGGGCAGTACTGAGGGAGTGCCGCACTGTCGGAGGGACAGCACTGAGGGAGCGCCGCACTGTCGGAGGGGCAGTACTGAGGGAGTGCCGCACTGTCGGAGGGGCAGTACTGATGGAGCGCCGCACTGTCGGAGGGGCAGTACTGACGGAGCGCCACACTGTCGGAGGGACAGTACTGAGGGAGCGCCGCACTGTCGGAGGGGCAGTACTGAGGGAGTGCCGCACTGTCGGAGGGGCAGTACTGAGGGAGCGCCGCACTGTCGGAGGAGCAGTACAGAGGGAGGGCTGTACTGCCGGAGGGGAGGTACTGAGGGAGTGCCGTACTGTCGGAGCGGCAGTACTGAGGGAGCGCCTCACTGTCGGAGGAGCAGTACAGAGGGAGGGCTGTACTGCCGGAGGGGAAGTACTGAGGGTGTGCCGTACTGTCGGAGGGGCAGTACTGAGGGAGCTCCGCACTGTCGGAGGGGCGGTACTGAGGGAGCGCCGCACTGTTGGAGGGGCTGTACTGAGGGAGTGCCGCACTGTCAGAGGGGCAGTACTGAGGAAGCGTCGCATTGTCGGAGGGGCTGTACTGAGGGAGCGCCGCACTGTCGGAGGGGCAGTACTGAGGGAGCGCCGCACTTTCGGAGGGGCAGTATTGAGGGAGTGCCGTACTGTCGGAGGGGCAGTACTGAGGGAGCGCCGCACTGTCGGAGGGGCAGTACTGAGGGAGCGCCACACTGTTGGAGGGGCAGTACTGAGGGAGCGCCGCACTGTCACAGGGGCAGTGTTAAGATTGCGCCGCACTGTCGGAGGGCCAGTACTGAGGGAGCGCCGCACTGTCGGAGGGGCAGTACTGAAGGAGCGCCGCACTGTCGGAGGGGCAGTACTGAGGGAGCGCCGCACTGTCGGAGGGGCAGTACTGAGGGAGCGCCGCATTGTCGGAGGGGCAATACTAAGGGAGCGCCCCACTGTCGGAGGGGCAGTACTGAGGGAGCGCCGCACTGTCGGAGGGGCAGTACTGATGGAGCGCCGCACTGTCGCAGGGGCAGTAGTGAGGGAGTGCCGCACTGTCGGAGGGGCAGTACTGATGGAGCACCGCACTGTCGGAGGGTCAGTACTGAGGGAGAGCCTCACTGTCGGAGGGGCAGTACTGAGGGAGCGCCACACTGTCGGAGGGACAGTACTGAGGGAGCGCCGCACTGTCGGAGGGGCAGTACTGAGGGAGTGCCGCACTGTCGGAGGGTCAGTACTGAGGGAGCGCCGCACTGTCGGAGGGGCAGTACTGAGGGAGCGCTGCACTGTCGGAGGGGCAGTACTGTGGGAGTGCCGCGCTGTCGGAGGGGCAGTACTGAGGGAGCGCCGCACTGTCGGAGGGGCAGTACTGAGGGAGTGCCGCACTGTCGGAGGGGCAGTGCTGATGGAGCGCCGCACTGTCGGACGGGCAGTCCTGAAGGAGTGCCGCACTGTCGGAGAGGCAGTACTGAGGGAGCGCCGCACTGACGGAGAGGCAGTACTGATGGAGCGCCGCACTGTCGGAGGGGCAGTACTGAGTGAGCGCCGCACTGTCGGAGGTACAGTACTGAGTGAGTGCCGTACTGTCGGAGGGGCGGTACTGAGGGAGCGCCGCACTGTCGGAGGGGAGGTACTGAGGGAGCGCCGCACTGTTGGAGGGGCTGTACTGAGGGAGTGCCGCATTGTCGGAGGGGCCGTACTGAGGGAGCGCCGCACTGTCGGAGGGGCAGTACTGAGGGAGCGCCGTACTGTCGGAGGGGCAGTACTGAGGGAGCGCCGCACTGTCGGAGGGGCAGTACTGAGGGAGCGCCGCACTGTTGGAGGGGCAGTGCTGAGGGAGCGCCGCACTGTCGGAGGGGCAGTACTGAGGGAGCGCCGCACTGTCGGAGGGGCAGTACTGAGGGAGCGCCGCACTGTCAGAGGGGCAGTACTGAGGGAGCGCCGCACTGTCGGGGGGTCAGTACTGAGGGAGCGCGGCACTGTCGGAGGAGCAGTACTGAGGGAGCGCCGCACTGTCGGAGGGGCAGTACTTAGGGAGCGCCGTACTGTCGGAGGGACAGTACTGAGGGAGCGCCGCACTGTCGGAGGGGCTGCCCTGAGGGAGTGCCACACTGTTGGCGGGGCAGTACTGAGGGAGCGCCGCACTGTCGGAGGGCAGTACTGAGGGAGCTCCGCACTGTCGGAGGGGCAGTAGTGAGGGAGCGCCGCACTGTCGGGGGGGCAGTACTGAGGGAGCGCCGCACTATCGGAGGGGCTGTACTAAGGGAGTGCCGCACTATCGGAGGGGCAGTACTGAGGGAGCGCCAAACTGTCAGAGGGGCAGTACTGAGGGAGTGCCGCACTATCGGAGGGTCTGTACTAAGGGAGTGCCGCCCTGTCGGAGGGGCAGTACTGAGGGAGCGCCGTACTGTCGGAGGGGCAGTACGGGGGAGCGCCGCACTGTCGGAGGGGCTGTACTGAGGGAGCGCCGTACTGTCGGAGGGGCAGTACTGAGGGAGCGCCGCACTGTCGGAGGGGCAGTACTGAGGGAGCGCCGTACTGTCGGAGGGGCAGTACTGAGGGAGCGCCGCACTGTCGGAGGGGCTGTACTGAGGGAGCGCCGCACTGTCGGAGGGGCAGTACTGAGGGAGCGCCGCACTTTCGGAGGGGCAGTACTGAGGGAGCGCCGCACTGTCGGAGGGGCAGTACTGAGGGAGCGCCGCACTGTTGGAGGGGCAGTACTGAGGGAGCGCCGCACTGTCGGAGGGGTAGTATTAAGGGAGCGCCGCACTGTCGGAGGGGCAGTGCTGAGGGAGCGCCGCACTGTCGAAGGGACAGTACTGAGGGAGCGCCGCACTGTCGAAGGGGCAGTACTGAGGGAGCGCCGCACTGTTGGAGGGGCAGTACTGAGGGAGCGCCGCACTGTCGGAGGGGCAGTACTGAGGGAGCGCCGCACTGCTGGAGGGGCGGTCCTGGAGGAGCGCCGCACTGTCGGAGGGACAGTACTGAGGGAGTGCCGCACTGTTGGAGGGGCAGTACTGAGGGAGCGCCGCACTGTCAGAGGGGCGGTACTGAGGGAGGACCGCACTGTCGGAGGGGCAGTACTGAGGGAGCGCCACACTGTCAGAGAGGCAGTACTGACGGAGCGCCGCACTGTCGGACTGTCAATACTGAGGGAGTGCTGCATTGTCGGAGGGGGATTACTGAGGGATTTTTTTTATTTGTTCATGGGATGTGGGCGTCGCTGGCAAGGCCAGCATTTATTGCCCATCCCTAACTGCCCTTGAGAAGGTGGTGGTGAGCCGCCTTCTTGAACCGCTGCAGTCCGTGTGGTGAATGTGCTCCCACAGTGCTGTTAGGGAGGGAGTTCCAGGATTTTGACCCAGCAACGATGAAGGATCGGCCGATATATTTCCAAGTCGGGATGGTGTGTGTGACTTGGAGGGGAACTTGGAGGTGGTGGTGTTCCCATGCGCCTGCTGCCCTTGTCCTTCTAGGTGGAAGAGGTCGCAGGTTTGGGAGGTGCTGCCGAAGAAGCCTTGGCGAGTTGCTGCAGTGCATCTTGTAGATGGTCCACACTGCAGCCACGGTGCACCGGTGGTGGAGGGAGTGAATGTTTAAGGTGGTGGATGGGGTGCCGATCAAGCGGGGCTGCTTTGTCCTGGATGGTGTCGAGCTTCTTGAGTGTTGTTGGAGCTGCACTCATCCAGGCAAGTGGAAAATATTCCATCACACTCCTGACTTGTGCCTTGTAGATGGTGGAAAAGCTTTGGGGAGTCAGGAGGTGAGTCACTTGCCGCAGAATACCCAGCCTCTGACCTGCTCTTGTTGCCACAGTATTTATGTGGCTGGTCCAGTTAAGTTTCTGGTCAATGGTGACCCCCAGGATGTTGATGGTGGAGGATTCGGCGATGGTAATGCCGTTGAATGTCAAGGGGTGGTGGTTAGACTCTCACTTGTTGGAGATAGTCATTGTCTGGCACTTCTGTGGCGCGAATGTTACTTGTCACTAATCAGCCCAAGCCTGAACGTCGTCCAGGTCTTGCTGCATGCGGTCACGGACTGCTTCATTATCTGAGGAGTTGTGAATGGAACTGAACACTGTGCAGTCATCAGCGAACATCCCCATTTCTGACCTTACGTTGGCGGGGAAGGTCATTGATGAAGCAGCTGAAGGTGGTTGGGCCAAGGACACTGCCCTGAGTAACTCCTGCAGCGATGTCCTGGGGCTGTGATGATTGACCTCCAACCACCACAACCATCTTCCTTTGTGCTAGGTATGACTCCAGCCAGTGGAGCATTTTCCCATTTAATGCTGAGTCAGATTGGGTTGATTGGGCTTGTACTGGCTGGAGTTTAGAAGAATGAGAGGGGATCTCATTGAAACTTATAAAATTCTAACAGGACTGGACAGACTAGATGCAGGAAGGATGTTCCCGATGGCGGGGGAGTCCAGAACCAGGGGTCACAGTCTAAGGATAAGGGATAAGCCATTTAGGACTGAGATGAGGAGGAATTTCTTCACCCAGAGAGTGGTGAACCTGTGGAATTCTCTAGCACGGAAGGCAGTTGAGGCCAATTCACTAATTATATTCAAGAAGGAGTTGGATATATTTCTTAAGGCTAAAGGGATCAAGGGATATGGGGAGAAAGCAGGGACCGGGTACTGAATTTGGATGATCAGCCATGATCGCATTGAATGGCGGAGCAGGCTCGAGGGGCCGAATGGCCGACTCCTGCTCCTATCTTCTGTGTTTCTATGTTTCTATGTATCATGACTGCCGATGATTAAAAATGCAATCAACTTATTGCGATCTTAAAAAAAGAAAGTCTCCCATTTCTCCAGCGACTTTCACGACCACCGGACGTCCCAAAGCGCTTCACAGCCAATGAAGGACTTTTTTTGAAGTGGGGTCACTGTTGTGATGTGGGAGACGCGGCAGCCAATCTGCGCACAGCAAGCTCCCACACCCAGCGATGTGATAATGACCCAGATCATCTGTTTTTTCAGTGATGTTGGTTGAGGGATAAATATTGGCCCCAGGACCCCGGGGAGAACTCCCCCCTGCTCTCCTTCCAATAGTGGCCGTGGGATCTTTTACGTCCACCTGAGGGGGCAGACTGGGGGAGGGCCTCGGTTTAACGTCTCATCCGAAAGACGGCCCCCTCCGACAGCGCGGGGACCAGATGATTTCGAGCGAAGTTAATCTAATGGAAGATCTAATTCAAAAGGTTGCCTCGTCAGTGAGTCTGCAGGCTCTTGCGGCAAGAGCCAGTCCGGTGGGCGGGACCTCATTATCACTCCAATCTACCGCACACAGACAGCAGAGCATCTTCTGAATTGAGCCGTCTCTCAGGCTGGAAGGGATCCGCTTCAACAGATCGGGGAAAGGGCCGCGGTTGGAGTCGCATTCATCCCAGGTGAGCGCACCGATTTATCTCAGCTGGCTTCACAAAACTTTTCGAGAGGGAAAAGATTAGCAAATCGCCGGGGCAGCGCAGTGTGCAGTTCAGAAAAAGCAGCGACGACTCGGGCAGGTAGAAGGCTAGTTTGTTTTAAAATAAAAAGCACCGCGACCTTTAACCACGTGAGGTGTGCATTCGATGAAGGGTCGGCTGGCAAAAGCAGAGAGACGGCCGATTTCCTTTTTGAAATGAAATGCCGTTGAACGAAGGGAAGTGAAACGGTTTCACTTGTCAGATATATCACAAGCGTTCACGGTCCTCCGATAGACTTACTGACTCATCTGCTTCGCTTGCGGTTTGGAAATTCCCCCCTCTCTGGCACGCAGGAGGTGAGCTAATTTATCAGTGGACAAATTCTTCAAAACTGGTCCCCGAACATCAAGACTTGACAAACCACTGCCTCCGCCAGCCACAAACCACATGCTCCAACACACACGCACGCACTTTAGCTGAATTTTGCACATCTCAACATTTATACAACGCTGGTTCGGCCTCAGTCGGAGCACAGCATCCGATTCTGGGCACCGCCGCACTTCAAGAAGAAGGCAAAGGCTTCAGAGAAGGTTAGGAGAAGATTGACCAGAATGGTCCCAGGGATGAGGGACTTCAGTGACGTGGAGAGACTGGAGAAGCTGGGGTTGTTCTCCTTAGAGCAGAGAAGGTTAAGGGGAGATTGACCAGAATGGTCCCAGGGATGAGGGACATCAGTGATATGGAGAGACTGGAGAAGCTGGGGTTGTTCTCCTTAGAGCAAAGAAGGTTAAGGGGAGATTGACCAGAATGCTCCCAGGGATGAGGGACTTCAGTGACGTGGAGAGACTGGAGAAGCTGGGGTTGTTCTCCTTAGAGCAGAGAAGGTTAAGGAGAAGATTGACCAGAATGGTTCCAGGGATGAGGGACTTCAGTGATGCGGAGAGACTGGAGAAGCTGGGGTTGTTCTCCTTAGAGCAGAGAAGGTTAAGGGGAGATTGACCAGAATGGTCCCAGGGATGAGGGACCTCAGTGGTGTGGAGAGACTGGGGAAGCTGGGGTTGTTCTCCTTAGAGCAGAGAAGGTTAAGGGGAGATTGACCAGAATGGTCCCAGGGATGAGGGGCTTCAGTGATGTGGAGAGACTGGAGAAGCTGGGGTTGTTCTCCTTAGAGCAGAGAAGGTTAAGGGGAGATTGACCAGAATGGTCCCAGGGATGAGGGTCTTCAGTGATGTGGAGAGACTGGAGAAGCTGGGGTTGTTCTCCTTAGAGCAGAGAAGGTTAAGGAGAAGATTGACCAGAATGGTTCCAGGGATGAGGGACTTCAGTGACGTGGAGAGACTGGAGAAGTTAGGGTTGTTCTCCTTAGAGCAGAGAAGGTTAAGGAGAAGATTGACCAGAATGGTTCCAGGGATGAGGGACTTCAGTGATGTGGAGAGACTGGAGAAGCTGGGGTTGTTCTCCTTAGAGCAGAGAAGGTTAAGGGGAGATTGATCAGAATGGTCCCAGGGATGAGGGACTTCAGTGTTGTGGAGAGACTGGAGAAGCTGGGGTTGTTCTCCTTAGAGCAGAGAAGGTTAAGGGGAGATTGACCAGAATGGTCCCAGGGATGAGGGACTTCAGTGATGTGGAGAGACTGGAGAAGCTGGGGTTGTTCTCCTTAGAGCAGAGAAGGTTAAGGGGAGATTTGACCGAGGTGTTCAAAATCACGAGGGGTCTGGACAGAGTAGATAGAGAGAAACTGTTCCCATTGGCGGAAGGGTCGAGAACCAGAGGGCACAGGTTTAAGGTGATTGGCAAAAGAACCAAAGGCGACATGAGGAAAAACTTTTTTACGCAGCGAGTGGTGAGGATCTGGAATGCGGTGCCTGAGAGGTCGGTGGAGGCAGATTCAATCACAGCTTTCAAAAGGGAATTGGATAAGTACCTGAAGGAAAGAAATTCACAGGGCTCCGGGGAAAGGGCGGGGGAGTGGGACTAGCCGAAGTGCTCCTGCAGAGAGCCGGCATGGGCTCGACGGGCCGAATGGCCTCCTCCTGTGCTGTAACCATTCTATGATTCTATCAGTCAAGTCTGGGTCCAAATCTCCAGGATTACCCAAGACACCAGGGATTCAAGATTAATCTCGAAGGCGATCCAGCGAGCACAAATTCAGGAGAAAATTCACAGGACGTCAGACATAACTGTGTTTTATTGAATTTTCCATCAACACTTTTATTCGTTGTAGAAATAATGGAGGTCAGAGAACGAGGCAGCACAGGAGGAGGCCATTCGGCCCATCGTGCCTGTGCCGGCTCTTTGAACGAGCTCTCCAATTAGTCCCACTCCCCCCTGCTCTTTCCCCACAGCCCTGTGAATTTTTCCCCTTCAAGTATTTCTCCAATTCCCCTTTTGAAAGTTACTATTGAATCTGCTTCCACCATCCTGTGTGAGCGCCGCACTGTCGGAGGGGCAGTACTGAGGGAGCGCCGCACTGTAGGAGGGGCAGTACTGAGGGAGCGGCGCACTGTCGGAGGGGCAGTACTGAGGGAGTGGCGCACTGTCGGAGGGGCAGTACTGAGGGAGCGCCGCACTGTCGGAGGGGCGGTACTGAGGGAGCGCCGCACTGTCGGAGGGGCAGTACTGAGGGAGCGCCGCACTGTCGGAGGGGCGGTACTGAGGGAGCGGCGCACTGTCGGAGGGGCAGTACTGAGGGAGCGGCGCACTGTCGGAGGGGCAGTACTGAGGGAGCGCCGCACTGTCGGAGGGGCAGTACTGAGGGAGCGCCGCACTGTCGGAGGGGCAGTACTGAGGGAGCGGCGCACTGTCGGAGGGGCAGTACTGAGGGAGCGCCGCACTGTCGGAGGGGCAGTACTGAGGGAGCGCCGCACTGTCGGAGGGGCAGTACTGAGGGAGCGCCGCACTGTCGGAGGGGCAGTACTGAGGGAGCGCCGCACTGTCGGAGGGGCAGTACTGAGGGAGCGCCGCACTGTCGGAGGGGCAGTACTGAGGGAGCGCCGCACTGTCGGAGGGGCAGTACTGAGGGAGCGCCGCACTGTCGGAGGGGCAGTACTGAGGGAGCGCCGCACTGTCGGAGGGTCAGCACTGAGGGAGCGCCGCACTGTCGGAGGGGCAGTACTGAGGGAGCGCCGCACTGTCGGAGGGGCAGTACTGAGGGAGTGCCGCACTGTCGGAGGGGCGGTACTGAGGGAGCGCCGCACTGTCGGAGGGGCAGTACTGAGGGAGCGCCGCACTGTCGGAGGGGCAGTACTGAGGGAGCGCCGCACTGTCGGAGGGGCAGTACTGAGGGAGCGCCGCACTGTCGGAGGGGCAGTACTGAGGGAGCGGCGCACTGTCGGAGGGGCAGTACTGAGGGAGCGCCGCACTGTCGGAGGGGCAGTACTGAGGGAGCAGTAAAGCGGAGATTTAATAGATTCGTTCAAAATCATGAGGGGTTTTGATGGAGTAAATAAGGAGAAACTGGTTCCAGCAGCAGGAGGGTCGGTAACCAGAGGACACAGATTGAAGATAATCGGTAAAAGAACCAGAGGGGGAGATGAGGAGAATTGTTTTTACGCAGCGAGTTGTTGTGACCTGGAACGCGCTGCCTGAAAGGGCGGTGGAAGCAGATTCAATAGTAACTTTCAAAAGGGGAATTGGAGAAATACTTGAAGGGGAAAAATTCACAGGGCTGTGGGGAAAGAGCGGGGTGGAGTGGGACTAATTGGAGAGCTCGTTCAAAGAGCCGGCACAGGCAGGATGGGCCGAATGGCCTCCTCCAGAGTGTGGAGATGATTGTGTGGCATGTTCCTGTTGGCTGTGTCTAAAATCTATTGTTTCCTGTTTCAGCTCCTCACAATGCTGTTGGTGCTGCACATCCTGCTCCTTCTAGAAATCTCAGGTAACAAGGCCCCGGACACGACCTCAACTCCTTCAAATCTTTCCGCGGCCTCCTCAGCCCCCTCCCTATCTCTGTAACCTCCTCCAACCCCTACAACCCTCCCTATCTCTGTAACCTCCTCCAGCCCCCTACAACCCTCCCTATCTCTGTAACCTCCTCCAGCCCCCTACAACCCTCCCTATCTCGGTAACCTCCTCCAGCCCCTACAACCCTCCCTATCTCTGTAACCTCCTCCAGCCCCTACAACCCTCCCTATCTCTGTAACCTCCTCCAGCCCCTACAACCCACCCTATCTCTGTAACCTCCTCCAGCCCCCTACACCCCTCCCTATCTCTGTAACCTCCTCCAGCCCCTACAACCCTCCCTATCTCTGTAACCTCCTCC
Organism: Somniosus microcephalus; assembly: GCF_052327205.1. Lineage (NCBI taxonomy): Eukaryota > Metazoa > Chordata > Chondrichthyes > Squaliformes > Somniosidae > Somniosus > Somniosus microcephalus. The sequence continues at coordinate 15,963,065 of NC_141019.1, forward strand.
AGCCCCTACAACCCTCCCTATCTCTGTAACCTCCTCCAGCCCCCTACAACCCTCCCTATCTCTGTAACCTCCTCCAGCCCCTACAACCCTCCCTATCTCTGTAACCTCCTCCAGCCCCCTACAACCCTCCCTATCTCTGTAACCTCCTCCAGCCCCCTACAACCCTCCCTATCTCTGTAACCTCCTCCAGCCCCTACAACCCTCCCTATCTCTGTTACCTCCTCCAGCCCCCTACAACCCTCCCTATCTCTGTAACCTCCTCCAGCCCCTACAACCCTCCCTATCTCTGTAACCTCCTCCAGCCCCCTACAACCCTCCCTTTCTCTGTAACCTCCTCCAGCCCCCTTCAACCCTCCCTATCTCTGTAGCCTCCTCTAGCCCCTACAACCCTCCCTATCTCGGTAACCTCCTCCAGCCCCCTACAACCCTCCCTATCTCTGTAACCTCCTCCAGCCCCCTACAACCCTCCCTATCTCTGTAACCTCCTCCAGCCCCTACACCCCTCCCTATCTCTGTAACCTCCTCCAGCCCACTTCAACACTCCCTATCTCTGTAACCTCCTACAACCCTCCCTATCTCTGGAACCTCCTCCAGCCTCCGACAACCCTCCCTATCTCTGTAACCTCCTCCAGCCCCTACAACCCTCCCAGATCTCTGCGCTCCTCCAATTCGGCCCTCTTGAACATCCCCCGATTTCCATCGCTCCACCATTGGCGGCCGTGCCTTCAGCCGCCTGGGCCCCGAGCTCTGGAATTCCCTCCCTAAACCTCTCCGCCTCTCTCTCCTCCTTTAAGACTCTCCTTAAAACCGACCGCTTTGACCCAGCTTTTGGTCACCTGTCCTAATATCTCCTGATGTGGCTCGAGGTCAAATTCTGTTTGATAATCGCTCCTGGGAAGCACCTTGGGACGTTTTACGAAGTTAAAGTTGCTATATAAATGCAAGTTGTTGCTGAATTAAGAGTAATGAACTAATGCAGATTGATTGTCATTACTTACCAGGAGTCCACACACAGAACAATCAGACCACTGTCCCTCCAACACTGCTCTATTCTGGTGAAGTTGAACAGGGTGAGTTACACGCGCAGAGTGGCGCTCCCTCAGTACTGCCCCTCCGACAGTGTGGCGCTCCCTCAGTACTGCCCCTCCGACAGTGCGGCGCTCCCTCAGTACTGCCCCTCCGACAGTGCGGCGCTCCCTCAGTACTGCCCCTCCGACAGTGCGGCGTTCTCTCAGTACTGCCACTCCGACAGTGCGGCGCTCCCTCAGTACTGCCCCTCCGACAGTGCGGCGCTCCCTCAGTACTGTCCCTCCGACAATGCGGCGCTCCCTCAGTACTGCCCCTCCGACAGTGCGGCGCTCCCTCAGTACTGCCTCTCCGACAGTGCGGCGCTCCCTCAGTACTGCCCCTCCGACAGTGCGGCGCTCCCTCAGTACTGTCCCTCCGACAGTGCGGCGCTCCCTCAGTACTGTCCCTCTGACAGTGCGACGCTCCCTCAGCACTGCCTCTCCGACAGTGCGGCGCTCCCTCAGTATTGCCCCTCCGACAGTGCGACGCTCCCTCAGTACTGCCCCTCCAACAGTGCTGCGCTCCCTCAGTACTGCCCCTCCGAAAGTGCGGCGCTCCCTCAGTACTGCCCCTCCGACAGTGCTGCGCTCCCTCAGTACTGACCCTCCGACAGTGCTGCGCTCCCTCAGTACTGCCCCTCCGACAGTGCTGCGCTCCCTCAGTACTGCCCCTCCTACAGTGCGGGGCTCCCTCAGTACTGCCCCTCCGACAGTGCGGCGCTCCCTCAGTACTGCCCCTCTCACAGTGCGGCGCTCCCTCAGTACTGCCCCTCTCACAGTGCGGCGCTCCCTCAGTACTGCCCCTCCGACAGTGCGGCACTCCCTCAGTACTGCCCCTCCGACAGTGCTGCGCTCCCTCAGTACTGCCCCTCCTGCAGTGCGGGGCTCCCTCAGTACTGCCCCTCCGACAGTGTGGCGCTCCCTCAGTACTGCCCCTCTCACAGTGCGGCGCTCCCTCAGTACTGCCCCTCTCACAGTGCGGCGCTCCCTCAGTACTGACCCTCCGACAGTGCGGCGCTCCCTCAGTACTGCCCCTCCGACAGTGCGGCGCTCCCTCTGTACTGTACCTCTCACAGTGCGGCGCTCCCTCAGTACTGCCCCTCCGACAGTGCGGGGCTCCCTCAGTACTGCCCCTCCGACAGTGCGGCGCTCCCTCAGTACTGCCCCTCTCACAGTGCTGCGCTCCCTCAGTACTGCCCCTCTCACAGTGCTGCGCTCCCTCAGTACTGCCCCTCTCACAGTGCTGCGCTCCCTCAGTACTGCCCCTCTCACAGTGCGGCGCTCCCTCAGTACTGCCCCTCCGACAGTGCGGCGCTCCCTCAGTACTGCCCCTCCGACAGTGCGGCGCTCCCTCAGTACTGCCCCTCCGACAGTGCGGCTCTCACTCAGTACTGCCCCTCCGACAGTGCGGCTCTCCCTCAGTACTGCCCCTCCGACAGTGCGGCGCTCCCTCAGTACTGCCCCTCTGACAGTGCTGCGCTCCCTCAGTACTGCCTCTCTCACAGTGCGGCGCTCCCTCAGTACTGCCCCTCTCACAGTGCGGTGCTCCCTCAGTACTGCCCCTCTCACAGTGCGGCGCTCCCTCAGTACTGCCCCTCCGACAGTGCGGCGCTCCCTCAGTACTGCCCCTCTCACAGTGCGGCGCTCCCTCAGTACTGCCCCTCTCACAGTGCTGCGCTCCCTCAGTACTGACCCTCTCACAGTGCGGCGCTCCCTCAGTACTGCCCCTCTCACAGTGCTGCGCTCCCTCAGTACTGCCCCTCTCACAGTGCGGCGCTCCCTCAGTACTGCCCCTCTCACAGTGCTGCTCTCCCTCAGTACTGCCCCTCTCACAGTGCGGCGCTCCCTCAGTACTGCCCCTCTCACAGTGCACTGTAGACCTGGATCTTACTCTCCGCACCCTTACTTCCCGTTCATGTTCCATCGACCTTCTTTGCTCCGATGAAAATCCTAATTGTTCTGTGCTTATTTTCTCTATTTCTCCCCAGAGGACTTCGCAGGGAACCTCACTGCCTTCACGGTGACAGAGCACGGAGCCGTGGGGAACCACACCCTTGACGATGAGATGCTCTGTAATGGTTTGTGTGAATTATCACCCTGTAGAGGTTTAGGGAGTGGGGTGGTGTGGGGCGGGGGAGTGGGGTGTGAGGCTGGGGAATTGGGGAGCGGGGGGCTTGTGGGGGGAGTGGGGATGGGGAAATAATCAGCGAGGATTCCTGCTCCCGATCACCCATCTCGTGGCCACAGTGGGTGTCGGGCTTGGGACAGGATTAGAGTCATACATTAGAGTTATACAGCACAGAAAGATGCCCTTCGGCCCATCGTGTCCGCGCCGGCCATCAAGCCCTGTCTATTCTAATCCCATTTTCCAGCACTTGGTCCCTAGCCTTGTATGCTATGGCGTTTCAAGTGCTCATCTAGATGCTTCTTGAATGTTGTGAGGGTTCCTGCCTCTACCACCCTTTCAGGCAGTGAGTTCCAGATTCCAACCACCTTCTGGGTGAAAAAGTTCTTCCTCAAATCCCCTCTAAACCTCCTGCCCCTTACCTTGAAACTATGCCCCCTGGTTATTGACCCCTCTACTAAGGGGAAAAGTTCCTTTCTATCCACCCTATCTATGCCCCTCATAATTTTGTACACCTCAATCAGGTCCCCCCTCAGCCTTCTCTGCTCTAAGGAAAACAACCCCAGCCTGTCCAGTCTCTCTTCATAGCTGAAGCGCTCCAGCCCAGGTAACACCCTGGTGAATCTCCTCTGCACCCTCTCCAAAGCAATCACATCCTTCCTATAGTGTGGCGACCAGAACTGCACACAGTACTCCAGCTGTGGCCTAACTAGCGTTTTGTACAGCTCCATCATAACCTCCCTGCTTTTATATTCTATGCCTCGGCTAATGAAGGCAAGAATCCCATATGCCTTTTTAACCACCTTATCTACCTGTCATAGAAACATAGAAGATAGGAGCAGGAGTAGGCCATTCGGCCCCTCGAGCCTGCTCCGCCATTCAATGAGATCATGGCTGATCATCCAAACTCAGTACCCTGTCCCTGCTTTCTCCCCATATCCCTTGATCCCTTTAGCCTTAAGAAATATATCCAACTCCTTCTTGAATATATTTAATGAATTGGCCTCTACTGCCTTCTGTGGTAGAGAATTCCACATGTTCACCACTCTCTGGGTGAAGAAATTTCTCCTCATCTCTGTCCTAAATGGCTTACCCCTTATCCTTAGACTGTGACCCCTGGTTCTGGACTCTCCCGCCATCGGGAACATCCTTCCTGCATCTAGTCTGTCTGTCCTGTTCGAATTTTATAAGTTTCAATGAGATCCCCTCTCATTCTTCTAAACTCCAGCGAGTATAAGCCCAATCGACCCAATCTCTCCTCATACGTCATTCCTGCCATCCCAGGTATCAGTCTGGTGAATCTTCGCTGCACTCCTTCCATGGCAAGAACAACCTTCCTCTGATAATGTCCTGCTGCCCTCAGGGATCTATGTACATGCACATTGGGTACCTGCTATGCTGCACTCTATAGTCGAATAGCCCACCAACACGAAACGCAGAGAAGATGTTTCCACTTGTGAGGGAGACCAGAACTAGGTGGGGCGGACTCCATCAGTATAAGGTAGTCACTAATAAATCCAACAGGAGGAGTAGTTGACATGAATAGCACAGATTCTATTCCAACACTCTCGAGATAAAGACCAACATCCCATTCGCCTTTTTAATGATCTGTTGAACCTGCCCACCAGCTATTGGTGGTGTCTGTCCATGGACCCCTCAATCTCTCTCCACTCCTCCACAGTTCCCCGTTTCTCGCCCCTCAATCCTGTTACACAGGAACAGGAGGAGGCCCATTCAGCCCCTCGAGCCTGTTACACAGGAACAGGAGGAGGCCCAGTCAGCCCCCTCGATCCTGTTACACAGGAACAGGAGGAGGCCCATTCAGCCCCTCGAGCCTGTTACACAGGAACAGGAGGAGGCCCAGTCAGCCCCCTCGAGCCTGTTACACTGGAACAGGAGGAGGCCCATTCAGCCCCTCGAGCCTGTTACACAGGGAACAGGAGGAGGCCCATTCAGCCCCTCGAGCCTGTTACACAGGAACAGGAGGAGGCCCATTCAGCCCCTCGAGCCTGTTACACAGGAACAGGAGGAGGCCCATTCAGCCCCTCGAGCCTGTTACACAGGAACAGGAGGAGGCCCATTCAGCCCCTCGAGCCTGTTACACAGGAACAGGAGGAGGCCCATTCAGCCCCTCGAGCCTATTACACAGGAACAGGAGGAGGCCCATTCAGCCCCTCGAGCCTGTTACACAGGAACAGGAGGAGGCCCATTCAGCCCCCTCGAGCCTGTTACACAGGAACAGGAGAAGGCCCATTCAGCCCCCTCGAGCCTGTTACACAGGAACAGGAGGAGGCCCATTCAGCCCCTCGATCCTGTTACACAGGAACAGGAGGAGGCCCATTCAGCCCCCTCGAGCCTGTTACACAGGAACAGGAGGAGGCCCATTCAGCCCCTCGAGCCAGTTACACAGGAACAGGAAGAGGCCCATTCAGCCCCTCGAGCCTGTTACACAGGAACAGGAGGAGGCCCATTCAGCCCCCTCGATCCTGTTACACAGGAACAGGAGGAGGCCCATTCAGCCCCTCGAGCCTGTTACACAGGAACAGGAGGAGGCCCATTCAGCCCCTCGAGCCTGTTACACAGGAACAGGAGGAGGCCCATTCAGCCCCTCGAGCCAGTTACACAGGAACAGGAAGAGGCCCATTCAGCCCCTCGAGCCTGTTACACAGGAACAGGAGGAGGCCCATTCAGCCCCTCGAGCCTGTTACACAGGAACAGGAGGAGCCCATTCAGCCCCCTCGAGCATGTTACACAGGAACAGGAGGAGGCCCATTCAGCCCCTCAAGCCAGTTACACAGGAACAGGAGGAGGCCCATTCAGCCTCTCGAGCCTGTTACACAGGAACCGGAGGAGGCCCATTCAGCCCCTCGAGCCTGTTACACAGGAACAGGAGGAGGCCCATTCAGCCCCTCGAGTCTGTTACACAGGAACAGGAGGAGGCCCATTCAGCACCTCGAGCCTGTTACACAGGAACAGGAGGAGGCCCATTCAGCCCCTCGAGTCTGTTACACAGGAACAGGAGGAGGCCCATTCAGCCCCTCGAGTCTGTTACACAGGAACAGGTGGAGGCCCATTCAGCCCCCTCGAGCCTGTTACACAGGAACAGGAGGAGACCCATTCAGCCCCTCGAGCCTGTTACACAGGAACAGGAGGAGGCCCATTCAGCCCCTCGAGCCTGTTACACAGGAACAGGAGGAGGCCCATTCAGACCCTCGAGCCTGTTACGCAGGAACAGGAGGCGGCCCATTCAGCCCCTCGAGCCTGTTACACAGGAACAGGAGGAGGCCCATTCAGCCCCTCGAGCCTGTTACACAGGAACAGGAGGAGGCCCATTCAGTCCCTCGAGCCTGTTACACAGGAACAGGAGGAGGCCCATTCAGCCCCTCGAGCCTGTTACACAGGAACAGGAGGAGGCCCATTCAGCCCCTCGAGCCTGTTACACAGGAACAGGAGGAGGCCCATTCAGCCCCTCGAGCCCGTTACACAGGAACAGGAGGAGGCCCATTCAGTCCCTCGAGCCTTTTACACAGGAACAGGAGGAGGCCCATTCAGCCCCTCGAGCCTGTTACACAGGAACAGGAGGAGGCCCATTCAGCCCCTCGAGCCTGTTCTGCCACTCTATCAGATCGCGGCTGATCTGTATCTTAACTCCATTTGCCCGCCTTGGTTCAGTCACCCATAATACCCTCACCCAACAAAAATCTACCAATCTCAGTCTTGAAATTTCCAATTGACCCCCAGCCTCAGCTTTTTTGGGGAGAGAGTTCCAGATTTCCACCACCCTTTGTGTGAAGAAGTGCTTCCTGACATCACCGCTGAACGGCCTGGCTCTAATTTTAAGGTTCTGCCCCCTTGTTCTGGACTCCCCCCACCAGAGGAAATAGTCTTTCTCTCTCGACCCTATCGACTCCTTTAATCATTTTCAAACAGCTCCATTTGATACCTTGGGGCCTTTGGAGACCCCCAGTTGAGTGTTACCACTGATTTCGCAACACTGGGTTAGGCAATGCTCAATTTTAGGTAGTGGAAGGTGTACCTGTCCACGAGTGATGTCTGTTCTTGATCCCCTCAATCTCTCTCCGCTCCTCCACAGTTCCACGCTGCTCGCCATTGAGAAAACACTCGGGTCTATCTTCGCTCCGAAGTGGGCGACCTCGCACTTTCCCCACATTAAACTGCGTCTGCCACAGATCTGCCCACTCGCTCAATCTACCGATGCCCCCTTTGCGACTCTCTTGTTCCGTCTACACTCGTAACTGTGCTGCCTAACCTGGCGTGCTCAGCAATCTTGGATAGACGGCTCCCGATTCCTTCATCCAAGTTATTTATCAATAGAATGAAAATCCGGGGCCCCTGAACAGATCCCTGGGGGACACCACTAGTCACACCCTGCCAATTGGAGTACCTTCTCCCCACTCACTGTCTCCTCCCTCCCAACCAACTCCCTACCCATGTCAACAGGTTGCCTCCAATTCCACATGCTCTCAGTTTTGTGAACAGTCTCTTAAATGGAACTTTGTCCAATGCGTTCTGGAATTCCATATAAATAACATCGATAGACATTCCCTTATCTAACACTTATCTAACACTAATCTATGACTCTATGGGGTCGATTTTCCTGAAGCAGTCGGGAAGAAGGCAGGACTACAACTTTCGGGTTTTAGACCCGCCTACTTCGACGTCCGGCCAATCCGCGCGATTTTCCCTTGATTGACCTTGTTAAGCCCGCCCAGCGGGCTCAGCAGGCCAATTAAGGGCCACCCAGCAACAGGTGACGTCACAGATTGACATTTCATCTGTCAAGAGTTTTTGACAGATGAAATATCAGCGTTTGACAGCTGTTTGAAGCTGTGAAACACTGACAGTCTGAGTTCTAACCTGAGTCCTTCTGCACAGACTCTGTTAGAACTCACATCGGCACTCAAAGCTGAAGGCTGTCACTTTTCACAGATCGCAGCCGTTCAGCTTTAAGTGCCGGCTGAGTGATGGGCTCCCGACGGCTACAGGAAGAAAGGCTGTTAAGGTAAGTACAGGTAAGTAAAAGTTCTTTAATCACTTTAGACACACCAAACACACTTACCTTTACACTCATGCACCCATCACTCACCTGAGCACTGATATCTCGACCCCTCCAACTCCTTCAACCCGACGGCCCGCCTGCTCTGACCTGGCGTGGTTTGGAGCCGTCGGGAATCCCACACGAAACCCCTCAAAATAGGGATTAGGCTAAAAACTACCTGTTAACTACCTGTTAACAGGCAGTTAATTGGCACTAATCCCTTCCCGCCTGGTTTCGGCGGGTCCCATTGCGGGGCGGATACCCGCTGCCTCTGAAAGTTGCGTGGAGGCGGGGTTTGGGCGGGATGGTGTCAGGACCCCCGAATTCGGGATTTCCCCCCCCCCCACACGCCTGAAACCCCGCTTGACAGCTCCACGAAAATCGATCCCTATGACTCTATGGGGGAGAAATTCGGTATCGCCCCGTGTGGGGCGCCATTATCGGCCGGGCGCAAAGTTTAGCGCCTGGCGTTAATTATCGCCTCCAACTGCAAACTTGGCCTCTATCGCCCCTGGAGGTGATTAGAGCACTGAATCAGGCGCTACACACCTCTCTTAAGGCGCTAACGCCGAGGAGCGAGGCGCTACCTCAGAGCGCTGGCGAAGTTCATGTGATGTCAGTCAGCAACGGAACACAGACACACTGGCGCCGGCCAGTTCTTAAAGGGGAGGGTCGATCTTGCTCTCCATCCACACCCTGCTCATTGCAGCCTTGAATCTCGGCCTGGAGAGACCTGTACATCAAATCTGCTGGAAAGAACAATGGAGAGGCCCAGGGAAAGAGCTCAGAGTGCAGCCCCCACAGTCTCTTCTAAATCGATGCCAGGAAGGGTAAATCAAAATGAACCTGCAAAGTGCTGCTCAGTACCCAAAACTCCTTCACACAGCGTTGAATCTCTCCAGAAGTCTCTCTCTCTCTCTCAGAATGCGTGGTGCAAAAATGTCGCCAACAAAAAAAGGCAGGAAGCGGTCGCCTTTAAATAGCGCTCCCCCAGTCCCTTCCTGACTGGGAAACGCTCCCCTCAACCTGTCGTTGCTAGCGGCAGGCGGTAAGGCAGGGGGGTGCCATTCAATATCCGGTCCGGGGCGTTGCACGCTCGACTGACGTCACGATCTGCCGGCGCAGGAGATCGTGGCGGTTGAGTTTAGCGCCACCGCAAAAAGTCTGGTCAATTTCGCGAGGGGCGCAAACATCGTCACGCCCGAGCGCTAGTTGCCCCATTAGCGCCCTGAATTTTTCCCCCTAGGTTTTTTACATATTCGGTCCTGGGATGTGGGCGTCGCTGGCGAGGCTGGCATTTATTGCACATCCCTAGTCGCCCCTTGAGAAGGTGGTGGTGAGCCGCCTTCTTGAACCGCTGCAGTCCGTGTGGTGACGGTGCTCCCACAGCGCTGTTAGGGAGGGAGTTCCAGGATTTTGACCCAGCGACGATGAAGGAACGGCCGATATATTTCCAAGTCAGGATGGTGTGTGACTTGGAGGTGGAACTTGGAGGTGGTGGTGTTCCCGTGCGCCTGCTGCCCTTGTCCTTCTAGGTGGAAGAGGTGGCGGGTTTGGGAGGTGCTGCCGAAGAAGCCTTGGCGAGTTGCTGCAGTGCATCTTGTAGATGGTACACACTGCAGCCACGGTGCGCCGGTGGTGGAGGGAGTGAATGTTTAAGGCGGTGGATGGGGGGCCAATCAAGCACCCCATCCACTAGGCGCATGAATACTTAAAGGGGAAAGTTTACAGGGCTGTGGGGAAAGAGCAGGGGGGGAGTGGGACTAATTGGAGAGCTCGTTCAAAGAGCCGGCACAGGCACGATGAGCCGAATGGCCTCCTTCTGTGCGGTGAGATTCTACGACATTGAGCTTCTTCACCTGTGTAATGATTCACTGTTTACTTTCTTTGTCATACCAGAATTAAATATTTCAGAGACACCTGCTCCGTCTGACGAATCCCAGAGTTCTCCGGTGGCCTCAGGGCAATTCACGGTTGGACTCAGTACCCAGGAAGCGGGCGAATACGGTAAAGAGCCAATCACATTCTAGTCTTTACTCCGACGCTGTGTGTGATGTTGCCGGTTCTCACCCACCACCCACCCCACCCACGTTTACTCGCTGACCTACATTGGTTCCCTCCTTGCCCCCTTCCCTATCTCTGTAACCTTCTCCAGCCCCTACAACCCTCCCTATCTCTGTAACCTCCTCCAGCCCCCTACAACCCTCCCTATCTCTGTAACCTCCTCCAGCCCCTACAACCCTCCCTATCTCTGTAACCTCCTCCAGCCCCTACAACCCTCCCTATCTCTGTAACCTCCTCCAGCCCCTACAACCCTCCCTATCTCTGTAACCTCCTCCAGCCCCTGCAACCCTCCCTATCTCTGCAACCTCCTCCAGCCCCTACAACCCTCCCTATCTCTGTAACCTCCTCCAGCCCTTACAACCCTCCCTATCTCTGTAACCTCCTCCAGCCGCTACAACCCTCCCTATCTCTGTAACCTCATCCAGCCCCCTACAACCCTCCCTATCTCTGTAACCTCCTCCGGCCCCCACAACCCTCCCTATCTCTGTAACCTCCTCCAGCCCCCTACAACCCTCCCTATCTCTGTAACCTCCTCCAGCCCCGACAACCCTCCCTATCTCTGTAACCTCCTCCAGCCCCTACAACCCTCCCTATCTCTGTAACCTCCTCCAGCCCCCTACAACCCTCCCTATCTCTGTAACCTCCTCCAGCCCCCTACAACCCTCCCTATCGCTGTAACCTCCTCCAGCCCCTACAACCCTCCCTATCTCTGTAACCTCCTCCAACCCTCTGAGATCTCTGCGCTCCTCCAATTCTGGCCTCTTGCCCATCCCCCAATTTCCATCGCTCCACCATTGGCGGCCGTGCCTTCAGCCGCCTGGGCCCCGAGCTCTGGAATTCCCTCCCTAAACCTCTCCGCCTCTCTCTCCTCCTTTAAGACGCTCCTTAAAACCGACCTCTTTGACCAAGCTTTTGGTCACCTGTCCGAACATCTCCTGATGTGGCTCGGGGTCAAATTTGTCTGATAATCGCTCCTGTGAAGCGCCTTGGGATGTTTAACTACATTAAAGGCGCTATATAAATACATGGTGATGTTTGTAATTAATTGGTAATCTGATTCCTACTCAATCTTCCATGGACACATCATCAATGGTCTTGCCCCCCTCTCACCCACCCGTCCCCACCAGGAGTAGCTGCACTGCTGTTAGCCCAGGCAGGGGGTGTTGGTCGACTTTTTTGGGTTGTGAGGGTGCAACATCCAGACCTGATCCCGGCTTCCCGCGGCAGGGGGGTCACTGGATGGCGCTGAGGAGCAGGAAACCCCGCACTCCCCCACGCTCCTCACCCCGGGGGAAGCGGAGAGTAATTGTAGTACCATTGCCACCAGCTCCCCGCCCCCCCCTCCGCCACCGACCGCCCTCAAATGGAGGCAAGTGACCCAGCACGGACCAGGAATTGGATCCGGGGCCCTGTCCTCGTCAGTGTGATTCATTACCACCGCCGCTGGGGTCGTTCCTCCGCTGAGACGCAGCGGGAGCTGTGAAGGCCTGTGCATAACCTTTGACGGGGGCGAGGGACGGGTCGGGGGTGAGGGTAGGGTCAGGGGTGAGGGAAGGGTCGGGGTGAGTGTAGGGTCGAGGGTCAGCAGTCGAGGGTGAGGGAGGTTTTGAGGGTCACGAGTCGAGTGTTAGGGAAGGGTCGAACGTCAGGGGTCGAGGGTGAGGGAAGGGTCAAGCGCCAAAGGGTCAAGGGTCAGGGAAGGGGCCACAGTCAGGGGTCGAGGTCAGGGAAGGGTCGAGCATCAGGGGTCGAGGGTCAGGTAAGGGTCCAGCCTCTGGGGTCAAGGTTCAGGGAAGGGTCGAGAGTCGGGGTCGAGGGTCAGTGTTACGTCCATATATAATCAGACACAGACTGCGGAGAACGGTACAAACGATGTTTACTCAACGTGGCTCAAACTGCAACTGATCTGTACAGATTACTGCTCAACGTTTTATACAGGTGTGGTCACTGCCGGTACTACAGTATACATGAGCTGTACAAAGTAGTTCCCCCCTTAAAGGTACATACATTACAATTCCTCCCCTTTTAGATTAACAGTACCATAACACTCATTTAACAATTAAATATCAAACTAATTACAATTAACACTTTTAACATGCAACATTAGCTGAAAATAGTCTATTTATAAATTCAGTCTTTGGGGAGGCTTCCTGATCCTTTCTGGATAGTGCCTTTCCCGAGTGTCTCGCTCTTGGTGCGGAGGCGATTCTGGCCCCCTGTCGTCGGTTGGTTCATCAGCTTCCGATGCTACTGTTTCTGGAGTAGATGCGACCTGTACGTCGGGTTCATCACCAGGTACGTATGGGCGAGGCATGGGGTTGACATGTTCCTGTGACTCTAGGATCTGGTCAGCATGGCATCTCACGATGCTCTCCCCAACGTCCACTGTGTACATTAGTGGGCCCTGCCATGTGCATATCGTTCCTGGCTGCCATTTCTCTGTTCGGTAGTCACGGGCCAAGACTGGTTGCCCTACATTGAAGCTCCTTGTTGGCTTCTCATGGATGTGCTGGAATTGCTTACTCTCAACATCTCTTCGTGCATTTGGTCTGAGCAAATCCAGGCGAGATCTTAACCTTCGGTTAAAGAACATCATGGCTGGGGCCTGGTTGGTGACTGCATGTGTCGCATTCCGGAAGGCGAACAGGAAATTGTCCACCTTGTGCTGCAGCGGAATGTTGTCATTCTACATAGCCTTTATTGCCTTCTTAAAGGTTTGTACGAACCTCTCAGCCAATCCATTTGTGGCTGGATGATACGGGGCGGATGTGTAACGCCTTACCCCATTCTTTTTCAAGAACCTCCGGAACTCTTCGGACACAAACTGTGGTCCGTTGTCGGAGCAAATCTGTTCTGGCAAGCCATTCCTGGCAAAAATGGTCCGTAGGACTGCAATAGTTTTCGCCATGGTGGTGGAGGACATTTTGATGACCTCAGGCCATTTCGAGTGCGCATCCACGGCTATTAAAAACATTGAGTCCATGAATGGACCAGCAAAATCAATATGCACCCGTTGCCATGGAGATGAGGGCCACTCCCATGGGTGTAGAGGGGCCTGTGGTGGTGCATTTTGGACTTTCTGGCATCCTGAGCAGCTCTTGGTCAGGTCCTCGATTTGTTTATCGATTCCCGGCCACCACACATAAGCCCTGGCTAGGCTTTTCATTTTTACCCCTCCCAGATGACCCTCATGAAGCTCATTGAGCACTCTATCCCTTAACTTGGGTGGAATTACCACTCGGGATCCACACATCAAGGTCCCCCGGTGTAATGTATGTACCTTTAAGGGAGAGAACTACTTTTTACAGCTCCTGTATACTCTAGTACCGGCAGTGACCACACCTGCATATAAACCCTGAGTAGGGATCTGTACAGTAGTTTTAGAGTAACCCTCATCCAGTAAACACCTGTTGATTGTTCCCTGCAGTATTTTGTCTAATTATTGAAGGACACACAACATCAAGATACACGGATCTAACATTGGCGACGAGGCAGATTCAAACCTACCTGCAACTCTGCATCACCTCCCAGGGATTCACTCCTGGAGAACAGTGGAAGAAGGTCGAGTCTAGAAGCACGGGCGTCGACCACGGGCAACCCCCCAGTCTTCCAGCGGAGATTTCAGCATCGCAGGGGAGGCTGTCGAGAGCCAGGCTTGGTTCTCCAGTCATGGTGGTCCAGCGAAGCGGGCTGGCAACAGGTACTGCGCAGACCCTTCCCGGACAGCGGCGGGCTAGAGCCCGACCGAGCGGCACAGAAAAAGGCCGAGCAGTGTCGACGGGGAGAGTGAGCGGGTAGAGCGCACAGGGCGCAGCCGGTGTTCAGGACCGAGCGGCGTCAACGGATGAGAGAGAGCAGAGCGCAGCCGGTGTTCAAGGGCCGAGCAGCGTCAACGGGGGAGAGAGGCGCGCAGGAAAATGCACAGAGCGCAGCCGGTGTTCAAGGGCCAAGCAGCGTCAGTGGGGAAGAAAGGAAAGCGTGGGAGACGCCATTTTGAGCCGCAGCGGGGAAGAAGGGAGAGCGCGGGAGACGCCATTTTTAGCCAGTCTAACCACACCCAGGGATGCCGAAGAGTGGCAGTGTCACAGCGTTCGACAATGAAGTCGAAGATTGGACGACATATGTAGAATGCATAGAAGTGTACTGCAAGGCGAATGAAGTGCCAGATGACAGGAAAGCGCTGGTATTGTTGAATTCAATGCGTGCAAAAACGTATGGCTTACTGCGAAACCTAGTAACCCCAGAGAAGCCAGCGGAAAAGGATTTTGAAAACATAGTGTCAATCCTACAAGACCACTTAAACCCCACACCGCTGCTGATAGCAGAAAGATTTAAGTTTCACAAAAGGAACCAGCATAAAGATGAAAGTAATGCTGAGTATTTAACAGAACTGCGTAAGCTATCGAAACACTGCCAGTTTGGAACGGGACTAGCAGATACTTTAAGGGACAAGTTTGTGTGTGGGCTTCAAAGTGAAGGAACTCAGAAACGGCTTCTATCAGAAAAGGATCTTACGCTGGACAAGGCTTTCAGCATTGCAGTATCACACGAAGCAGCAGCACGGGGCACGGCAGAGATACAACGGAGACCGCAAGAATATGGCACAAATGAAATGTCATACGGAACAGTGAAGTGCTATCGCTGCGGCAGAACAACACACGACCATAAGGATTGCTGGTTCAAGGACAAAGTGTGCAGACAGTGTGGAAAAGTAGGACACATAGCAAGAGGCTGCAGGTCGGGAAAGAAAACCAGCAGCAAGAAATCTCCGCAGGAGAAGTACAAGAAGGTACATAAGGTGACGGAGAGTAGTTCAGACGAACAGAAAAGTGATACAGACTCCTGAAGCAAGGAGCTGGGTTGTCTGGAACTACATAATGTGATCAAAACGGAGGATCACCAAACTATCTGGGTCACGCTCAAGATAGCCGGAGTCCAAGTGAAAATGGAATTGGACACAGGATCAGCCATGGAAGTGGAGTGAGGAATGTAGACGAGCTTTCCAGAAGAGCAAAACACTAATCACATCGAAAGAGGTATTGGCCCATTACAACTCAGCATTACCAATTCGGTTGGCATGTGATGCATCACCCTACGGCATTGGAGCGGTGCTGTCGCACAAATTCTCGGACGGCTCAGAGAGGCCAATAGCCTTTGCGTCACGATCACTAACCTCAGCCGAGCGTAACTACGCCCAGATTGACAGGGAGGCCCTCAGCCTAGTGTGGGGAGTGAAAAAGTTCAATCACTATCTGCACGGGCAGAAATTCACCTTGCTGACTGACCACCAGCCTCTTGTCTCCATTTTTAATCCGAAGAAGGTCGTTCCGGTGATGACTGCGCAACGACTACAAAGATGGTCACTTTTTCTAGGGGCGCACCACTATGAGATTGAATATAAGGGCACGAAAAAGCATGGAAATGCTGATGGGCTATCACGCCTGCCACTGCCTACTGCGGAGGAAGCACCAGCAGTGGATCCTGTCGAAATACTCCATTCGACTATAGTTGAATACCTACCGGTAACTAACGCTTGTATCAAAAAGGAAACCCGAAATGACCCGACACTGTCTCGGGTATATGATTTGACGGTGAAGGGATGGCCAGCACATGGCGACTCACTGTTGCCAGCATTCTCGACAAGGAGAGAACAGCTGTCAGTGTGCCGGGTGTTAGATCCGTGTATCTTGATGTTGTGTCCTTCAATAATTAGACAAGAGACTGCAGGGAACAATCAACAGGTGTTTACTGGATGAGGGTTACTCTAGAACTAACTTTACAGATCCCTACTCAGGGTTTATATACAGGTGTGGCCACTGCCGGTACTACAGTATACAGGAGCTGTAAAAAGTAGTTCTCTCCCTTAAAGGTACATACATTACAATTCCTCCCCTTTTAGATTAACAGTGCCATAACACTCATTTAACAATTAAATATCAAACTAATTACAATTAACACTTTTAACATGCAACATTAGCTGAAAATAGTCTATTTATAAATTCAGTCTTTGGGGAGGCTTCCTGATCCTTTCTGGATAGTGCCTTTCCCGAGTGTCTTGCTCTTGGCGCGGAGGCGATTCTAGCCCCCTGTCGTCAGTTGATTAATCAGCTTCCGATACTACTGTTTCTGAGGTAGATGCGACCTGTACGTCAGGTTCATCACCAGGTACGTAGGGGCGAGACATGGGGTTGACTCGTTCCTGTGACTCTAGGATCTGGTCAACATGGCGTCTCACAATGTTCTCCCCAACATCCACTGTGTACATTAGTGGCCCCTGCCGTGTGCATATCATTCCTGGTTGCCATTTCTCTGTTCGGTAGTCACGGGCCAAGACTGGTTGCCCTACACTGAAGCTCCTTGTCGGCTTCTCATTGATGTGCTGGAATTGCTTATTCTCAACATCTCTTCGTACATTTGGTCTGAGCAAATCCAGACGAGATCTCAACCTTCGGTTAAAGAACATCATGGCCGGGGTCTGGTTGGTGACTGCATGTGTCGCATTTCCGTAGGCTAACAGGAAATTGTCCACCTTATGCTGCAGTGGAATGTCGTCATCGCACATGGGCCTAGAAATTCGGTGGGGTTAGCGCCCAATTAGAGGCGTTAGAGGGTCTTGCGCCGGAATTATAGCTGGTAACGAAATTGCGTTGGGCCCTACCATCGGCGTTAGCCGGTAGCGCTGCGCCGGCACCGATGACGTCATCGGTGAGCGCAGCGTCCCGGTTGCCATGGTAACCCGGCCCCAAGCCCAAATTCAGTTGCGGCCGCCTCGCCCGTGGCAGCCGCAACCAACGATTGTTGAAAGGGATGTTACACACCTTTGCGCCGGCGCATAAAGGTGGAGCGGCGGCCGGCCGCTTTCCCGGCGGCCGCCTGCCCGCACCTCCCTCCCCGGACTCCTCCACCACCCCCCCGCGGCACTGATGTGTGTGGCCCGCGAGCCCGGCTCTTCCCCGAGGTGCCGGGCTCATTTGTCGGGCGAATCGACCGGCCAGCGGTCGGCTGCAGGCAGCTCCTCCTTAACAGAAGGAGGAGGCCTGCAGTACCCCAGCCTGCCGCACCGCCTCGGGTGCCGCAGCGGGGGATTAGCGCCTCAAAACTGCACTGAACGCCCATAGTGAGGCGCAAAAACCCTCCATTAGCGCCCGCCGCCGTCTGGGCCCGGGGCAACCGAATTTTCGTCGGGCGCAGCGGCATTAACGCCGGCGCAAAATTTCGGGCGCTAAAGCCCTGGCGGACCCACAACCGAATTTCTAGGCCTTGGCCTTTACTGCTTTTTTAAAGGTTTGTACGAACCTCTCAGCCAATCCATTTCACAGAATCACAGAAACCCCACAGTGCAGATAGAGGCCATTTCGGCCCATCGAGCCTGCACCGACACATATCCCACCCGATCCCTGTAACCCCTACACCAACACATATCCCACCCTATCCCTGTAACCCCACGTATTTAATCCCCCTAACACTAAGGGTCAATTTATCATAGCCAATCAACCTAACCCGCACATCTTTGGACTGTGGGAGGAAACCGGAGCACCCTGAGGAAACCCACGCAAACACGGGGAGAATGTGCAAACTCCACACAGACAGTCGCCCGAGGCCGGATTCGAACCCGGGTCCCTGGCGCTGTGAGGCAACAGTGCTAACCATTTGTGGCTGGATGATACGGGGCAGATGTGTAATGCCTTACCCCATTCCTTTTCATAAATCTTCGAAACTCTTCGGACACAAACTGTGGTCCGTTATCAGAGCAAATCTGCTCTGGCAAGCCGTTCCTGGCAAAAGTGGTCCGTAAGACTGCAATAGTTTTCTCCGTGGTGGTGGAGGACATTTTGATCACCTCAGGCCATTTCGAGTGCGCATCCACGGCTATTAAAAACATTGAGTCCATGAATGGACCAGCAAAATCAATATGCACCCGTTGCCATGGAGATGAGGGCCACTCCCATGGGTGTAGAGGGGCTTGTGGTGGTGCATTTTGGACCTTCTGGTTTCTGCACGTCTCTCTCTCCCTCTCTCCGACGCTGCGCGGCCCCTGAACACCGGCTGCGCCCTGTGCGCTCTGCCCTCTCTCTCCCCCGTCGACGCTGCTCAGCCCTTTGCTGTGCCGCTCGGTCGGGCTCTAGCCCGCCGCTGTCCGGGAAGGGTCTGCGCACTACCTGTTGCCAGCCCGTTTCGCTGGACCACCTCGACTGGAAAGCCAAGCCTGGCTCTCGACAGCCTCCCCCGCAATTCTCGAGTCTCTGCTGGATGTTTGGGCGGTTGCCCGTGGTCGACGCCCAAGTCTCTGGCCTTGACCTCCAATCCACTGATCTCCAGGAACGAATCCCCGGGAGGAGATGCAGAGTTGGAGGTAGGTTCGATCCTGCCTTGTCGCCAATGTTACGTCCGTGTATAATCAGACACAGACTGCGGAGAACGGTACAAACGATGTTTACTCAACGTGGCTCAAACTGCAACTGATCTGTACAGATTACTACTCAGCGTTATATACAGGTGTGGTCACTGCCGGTACTACAGTATACATGAGCTGTACAAAGTAGTTCCCCCTTAAAGGCACATACATTACAGTCAGGGGTCGGGAGTCAGGAAAACGTTGTGGGTCAGGAGTCGCGGGTCAGGGAAGCGTTGAGGGCCAGGGGTTGAGGGTCAGTGAAGGGTCGCATGTCGGGGTCGTGGGTCAAGGTACGAGAGCATTGGGTCCACATTAACTCTGATTTCCAGTGCGGAACTTGGGGCGCACTGCGCCTTACTGCAAGTGGATGATACCATGACTGCGATAATTCATATTTGTCATTTCAGAAACTGAGACGCCAGAGACGTTTACTGAGAGCAACCCGCTCCGACATTCCTCCACAACAGACCAGAGCGAACGGGTGACAGACACGGAACAGGAGGAGGAAGACAGTAAAATCTCCCATCATTTGAGTCACTAAACGAGAGAGAGAGGGAGGGAGGGAGAGAGAGAGAGAGAGAGAGAGACAGAGAGAGAGA